>NW_009602474.1:0-291 GCF_000690535.1 Cariama cristata | reverse complement strand
CAGAATGTTATTTAGTTATAAAACTCCAGCCCGTAGCGGTGAGGAGGGACGAGGGCGATGGTCCCCTGGGTGTGAGGGCGGCTGGCGGAGAAGGGACACGGCGGCAGCGAGGGCTGGGGGGTTCGCTGGGGAGCGGGGACTCGAGGGGAATAAACACGGGCCGAGAAACCGGACCCGTCACCGTCCCGAGGGGAGTCGGAAGCTGAGGCGTTCGTACGGGCTGTCACGGGGGGCAGGAGCTGGGAAGAGGGGGCCGGGTGGCGGTGCCCGAAAGGCCCGAAAGGGGGCGGG
>NW_009602473.1:4694-9236 GCF_000690535.1 Cariama cristata | reverse complement strand
GCACCCGGCGAGGGAGAGGTGCCCATGGACACGGAGGGACCCCCCGCCATCGCTCTCGTTGCAGAAGGGCCTCCTGCTCTACCAGATGGATTCGTTCCGGATAATGAGGTATTTGTTGCTCAGGCGCTCGCAGACGGGTTTTTCAGGCGCAGAAATCGCTTTATTTTGCACTTGAGGGGTGGGTGGGAGATGGGAGCCCACTCGGTAACGCGCAGCCACGATTTGCGGGGTTCGGGCTTCAAAACAGCCTTCTCCCTCCTGGGTTCGGCTTGAATTTGGCAGGCAAAAAGTTTCGGGGGGAAGGGAAATTGTGTGGTTTTATAAGTAGGGGAGGCAAAAGACTATTGCTGCTTGATGACCTAAGCTATTGTCTTAAACTTTTTCAGCTTATTAAAGTACATTATGGTCACTCAGATGTAAATCACAGACTTCAGAAAAACCTTCTCACCAGATCCGGGCAGGGTGGTTCCCAGCTCTGAAGCAGAAAATATATTAGAAGAGAGAATCCTGTAAAACAAATTAAGTGCAAATAATTCCTGTCCTGTGCAGTCACCGCTTTCTGTAGCTTTTTAAGTGAGCAGTGAGGTGCTGAGGCTCTGAATGCGCACGGCAAGGGGCTCAGGTTCTCTCCGGCGTTTGGGGATTTGCTTTACCGTGCTGTGCCAGCGGCTTTCGCCCGGAGAGACCTCGGTGGTGGAGTTCCCACAGCCGAGCGCTGATGTCCTGCCATCTGGATCGGGAGAAATATCACTAAGGAGACATCAGAAGTTAGTCAGCGCCGAAAATCCCGATTCGGTAGCAATTACTCATCCTTCGGGCTGTGCCACGCGTTTGGGAGATGCACGTGGAGGGGCTTGGAGAGATGCTTTCACGTGGGGGGGTCCGTGTGGGCACAGGCTGGGGCACCCGGGGTGGATCTTAGCGAGGCAAGAGAGCCGTCGGGTTCTTGCCGTTGTACGTCCCTTGTCTGAAATTCACCCATTTGGTCAGCGTGTCCTTGCTGCCGGGACCTTTATTTCACGTGCAGCATCTCTGGTTGTTAACCCCGTAAATCTTCCCCTTGCTCAAACGTCGTTCGAGCCGTTGGCAGCTCCGGGTCTGCACCGGGGCGATGCCTGGGCGCTGCCGGTGCTTCCCACCGCAGGGCTGGGCTCTGCGTGCGGCAGCGCTGGGGTTAAGGAGGGAGGCAGAAAGCGAGGGGATGCTTTGGGAAGCAGTTCTGGGAGCGAGGAGGAGGTGTGGCGGAGCAGATGTCCTTCTGCTCGCCAAGATGTCTGTCCAGCCGCTTCGCCCGGGCAGGACACCTCGCTCGGCGCCTTCTCCTGCCCGGCAAAGGGGATGCGTTCGATATTTGTTTCCAAGCTGAGTCATAGTGAGGTTAATGAACTAAATCGCTGGAATCTTTTATGAGCAAAGAAAAAGAAGCGCGTTGGACGTACTCGCTCCTCAGGCCATTAGTGTGATGATCTTTGTAACCATCCTTGCGCTCTCGGGCTGTACCGGTTCGTGCGTTGCGGGTACCCGTGGTCGATGGCCGGGTACTGCTCCGAAGCCCTGGGGTTTGTTTTTGCAGTGTGCGGAGGGCTCGGACCCAGCCCGGCGTGCCAGACTTATCAGCCTGGACCTTTTGTGGGTTTGGCTGCTCTAGCAGCCAGCTCCATATATAAACAGTAACAGGAGAAGCGGCCGGGGGATCGGTGATTTTGTGTCACCATTTATTTCTTATAACCGTGGCGTAATTCTCCCTGAGCAAACAGCTCTGGACAATGCCTGCCAGCACAGCCGCGGGTTTGTGTCCTGGAACGATAGCTCCCTGCCCTCGAGTTGCTGAGCTCTGTTGGGAAGAATTAGCTTTTTCTTTGCAAATGGGGCAAAGAAAGTCAAGGCAGCCCCTCTTGCTCAGGCAGGGAACTTGTGTGTGCCTGTGGTTGGGGTTTTTTGCCTGCCTTCTGTTCCTGCAGAGGCAAAGCGATGGCTGGGTCCAGAGAGCCGTGCCGTCCACGAGCCGCTGCTCTGCTGGGAGAGATCTTGCATCCGAATGGGAATTTGTCGATGCCATCGATGTCCGTATATTTTCGGGCACGTGAGGAGGAGGCACGCGTGAGAAAGCAGGCAGCTGGCTACCATCCCCTCCGCTTTCCAAAGAGAAAATGTTGCGACAGGGCCAAGGGCTCTGATCCTGTCCAGCGCTGGGTGCGGGGTGACCTGCGCTCGGGATGGGCTCGTGGTCCGAGGGAGCAGGGTCAGCGACGAAGGGCTCCGTTCCCTTTTCCCGGGGCCGGTGCTGTTTGCCGTGGGGAAGGAGCAGGCTCGTCCCTTGGGACTGGAGATTGACCGTGCTCGGGCAGCCGTGGCAGCGATGGTTCCAGCAGATCCACAGCTCTGATAAAGGGCACTTATCTCCTTCGCGGAAACAGGATTTTCCCTGCTGCCTCTCCTTACAATGGGGAGCTTCATTCGCTCGCCTCCCCCTTCCCTATCAAATCTTTTTTGGTTTAAAAAGCATTTCCCCACAGGATTCCCAGGCAGGACCATGCCAAACAGGCGATGCGGTAAACGACTAGCACATTAATTGCCTATTGCTTTTGTCTTTCGAAATACAGCTCGCTTCTCGGTGTCTGTAATTTCGTGGTTAACAAAACTCCTGCGATGTCAGGTCTCTGTTCTCAATAGCATCACCGTGAGAATTGCTTTGGGTTTTTCCCCAGGAGCATTATTTCCCAATCTGACGGCTGACCGATGCTGTCATTTCTTTCCCGATTTGCTCTCTCTGCCTCACTCCGGTACTTGGAAAAAGGGGATTTACCCATTTAAAAGCAGAGGTGGATGCGTATAGATCCCGAGGTGTGGTCCACACCAGCGAATGCCTGCGATGTCTGTGTTACTGGGTCAAGGCGCGGGAGGAGTTTAGACAAACTTGCACAACTCTAATAAAGGGAGCGCAAATAGCTACCGCATCTTCTCTAGAGCAGAAAGCCTGTTGTATCCGTTGAATGAGGGACGGGCTGTAAGAGCAGCTCCCGGGTTATAAATTCCTTTTCTCTCCCACCCTTCCCATCCCCAGCTCTTCCAGAAGGAGCAAGTGGATCCTCTCCAGCTAAAACTACAGCAAGTCAATGGAGTTGGTCAAGGACTCATCCAAAGCGCCGGGAAAAACTGTGACGTCCAAGGGCTGGAGCATGACATGGAAGAGATCAACACCCGCTGGAACACCCTCAACAAGAAGGTGAGAGGATGAGGAGGGGCTGTAACTGGTTTCTCTCAGCCCCGTTGGGGTCTGGTAGAAAAAGGGGGTCGCGGACAGGGAGCTGAGGCTTCGGCATCGGTTCGTCGCCAGCCTGACCGTGCAATGGGGTTGTGTTTGGGGTGCAGGTGGCCCAAAGAGTCGCCCAGCTGCAAGAGGCCCTGTTGCACTGCGGGAAGTTTCAGGACGCCCTGGAGCCGTTGCTGAGCTGGCTGGCGGACACCGAGGAGCTCATCTCCAACCAGAAACCTCCCTCTGCCGAGTACAAGGTGGTGAAAGCCCAGATCCAGGAGCAGAAGGTGAGCAAGGACAGGGCAACCCTTGGCTCGATGGGAGGGGGGGCTCTGGACAGCCAGACCGTATCTTGGGGGTCCAGCTGTAACAGGTAAGGCGTAGCTGGGATGTCCACGAGCCTCCTTCTTTCACGGTGGATCTTCTGGTTGCCCACATCCTACCGTAATAAACAGGCAGCTCGTTTGCCCGCACTTGCTATCTCCATCGTCTAAATCACCAGCGTTACTTCATTGTCCCACTGCCTCTTGAAGTTTGCTGCTGGTTTTGCTGGTCGGCCGTGTTTTTCCAGCCCTAAGTTTTGTTTGTGCTGGTAATTCTGCTGCGTCAGGAGCGAGCTGGCGTTGTAGGTGCTGGTTTGGGTATTTGGACAAAACGAATGTACAAACTGTAAGAACGGAGCCGAGGCGTGCCGGTGTTTGCAGAGATAACAGCCCGGGCCGGCGCCTGCCCTTGTGAGCAGGCGGATGAAAGTTCAAGTGTGGTTGTGGTAAAACGTTTTGGAAATTAATTCGTACTGAGGCTTGGTCCGACGTATTGAGACTTTGAAGAGGAAATTTATTTAAAATGGAAGTTAAAAACTTGATCTCGATAAGTTGGGGGGGGGTGCTGGGGAAGCCTCTGAAAACTTCTCTGGCACAGAAGTGCTTTGCAGCTCTTTTAGAAAAGAACAGAATAGAATATGTCCGTTGGAAGGGACCTGCAACGATCATCTGTTCCAACTGCCTGACCACTTCAGGGCTGCCCAAATTAAAGCATATTACTGTATCTTTTTTTTTTTTTTTTTTGAACTGGTTTTGATGGCAGAGGCTGTCCCGCTGGGCTGGCTTTGGTCTCAGCCCCGTGCTTAGGGTGGTTTTCAGCCACAATGAGAGATTTGATCTCTCCGAGGGCTAGAAGAGGTTCTGCTGATCCAATCTGGTAACTTTTATCCTCCTTTGTCTCACCCCTGATGCTAAAGCTGCTCCAGCGACTCCTGGACGATCGCAAAGCCACCGTTGAGATGA
>NW_009602473.1:1032-4666 GCF_000690535.1 Cariama cristata | reverse complement strand
CCGCGGACCGGGAGAAGATCGTCGGCCAGCTGGAGAGCCTGGAGCGACGCTGGGCTGGGCTGCTGGGCAGGGCGGCCGGCAGGTGAGGGGGGCTGTGCCGCCGACCAAAAACACGGGGCCAGCTCGTCCTGCGATGTCACGGTGCCCCGGAGCTTGGGGTTACAGCAGGCGGGAAGCTGGCGGAGATTTCGGTGCAGATACATCCTGGAAACATGGAAACAGCTGGAAAACATGAGAAATCAAAGCCTGTTTGGGAGCTGAAGTTGATAGCGGTGGTTTACAATGGCTGGGAAGAGCTCAGATTAAATAAATTCCCTGCAGGGGATGGATGTTATTTTTATTCCTTTAAGCATTAGCATTTAGCTTCAGCGGCAACATCCTGTTGACACCTTTCTGCCGCCTGAATCTCATTTACGAGTTGCTTGTTGCTGCATAAGCTAATCTTTGAGGTTATGAAGTCACTTCTGAGGGCCCGATTTGACCCTCCCAGTGTTTTAAGTCACTGCCAAGTAGATGGACCGTCCATCTAGGACTTGTACCGGTGCTGGGCTGTCTTTGAATGGAAGCTCGGCAGCTCTGAAACACCGAGAGCCCGGCCACAAGCTGGGCACGTCGGAGGGTCTCTGGGATAGTGATGGGAATGGAAGAAAAGCAGCACAACGGCAGAGCCTTTCTGCCGTCTTCTCGGGGGGATAAACCAGACCCTAAAGGCACAGCTGCAGGAAAAAGCTTATTTTGCAGTTTCTCCACGTTGATCTTTGCGTTTGCCTTTGCGGCTTGCCTGACACGCTGTCTCACCTTGCTCTGAACAGGGCTGCTTTGGTTCCCTCTTCCTAATACTCGAAGCTGCTTCCCACGCCTGGCTCCAGCGAGGAGCTGCTCCTTAGTGGTTTATTCCTTACTGTAGGCAGAAGCAACTGGAGGACATCTTGGTCCTGGCAAAGCAGTTCCACGAAACCACGGAGCCCGTGTCGGACTGGCTGTCGGTGACGGAGAAGAAGCTGGCCAACTCGGAGCCCATCGGTACCCAGACTGCCAAAATCCAGCAGCAGATCAGTCGGCACAAGGTAGGACCCGTGCCTGAACAGGAGCTGCTGATGGAGGTGGTTGGTATCGGGTCCCGCTCAAGTGGTTGTTTCTGCCGTGGCGAGGGGGGTTTTGGCACAAACAGGTATTGGAGGAGTCATCCAGACTGCTTTATGTACAGAGAAGGCTGCAAACCCTAACCCACCAGTCTGGGTAAATACTAAACTGTTGTCTTCGCTCCTCACAGCAAACGTATCTGGCTCTGGATAGAAAAACCATTCCTGTTCTTGTGTTTCTTTTAAACCCTTTTTTATTTTGATGCAGTTTGCCCGTTCACGGGTGGGTTTCGTGTCTCCTTCATTCCTTCAGTTGCATTCATTGTTTCTGTTTCCCCTTTTATGTTTTTTTTCTTCTTTTTTTTTTTTTTTGGTTTGTTTTGTTATCCATTTTTTCACTCATTTTCCTTTCTGTTGTCCATTTTATCCTCCCGGCATTCAGGCTCTAGAGGAAGAGATAGAAAGCCACGCGGCCGACGTGTCTCGGGCGGTCGGTGTCGGGCAGTCCCTCTCCTCCCTGAGCTGTGCCGCTGAGCGGAGGCTGCTGGCAGAGAAGCTAGACTCTCTGCGGAGCCGCTACGGCGAGGTCCACGACCGGTGCTGCCGGAAGGCAGCACTGCTGGACCAGGCGCTGTCTAACGCCAGGCTCTTTGGGGAGGAGGAGGTGGAAGTGCTCAACTGGCTGGCTGAGGTCGAGGACAAGCTCGGCTCGGTATCCGTAAAGGATTACAAACGGGACGTCCTGCAGAAGCAGCATGCCGACCAGCTGGTATTTTCCCATTTTCTTCCATGTTTACGTTGTTTATTTTGTTGCATTTATCTGGTTTTATTTTGGTTTCTGGTCTGACTTTAGTTTGGCGGAGCTTTGTTCCGCTGCTGGTTCTCTTCTAGGCTTGGAGAAGCATAAAGAGATTTTGTGTTAAAAACAATAATTGTGGCCCCAAAAATGGGTTTCCCCCGGGGAGAAACTTCAAATTGTGTTTGTGTACAATGCTTTGTGTACAATGTCTGAGCAAGCTTGGCCACCCCGTGCCTTTGGAAAGCTGGATGCTGTTTCCAAGAATGAGAACTTGAAAAGCCCAGTGGATTTTCCGAGGCAGGCTGGCCACCGAGGAAGCCGTCTGCTTCCGCGCCCCAGGGGCCATGCAAGCTCTTTTCAAGAGTGAGGTTATGTTTAATACAAGGGCAAGGTCTTTGGTAACGCATATCCGATGGGTTGGGATGGATCTGCTCTGAGATTTGGGTCTTTGGGTCCCAGAAATCCCCATAATTCCTATAGCAGGAGAAGGATGGCTGGAGAAGTATCAGATCTGTTGTCCGCCCTTCCCGTGCTCAGTAGGAGCAGCTCACGCTCTCCTTAGCATCTCTGGCCGGCGAGACGCGGGGAGCTGCCTGCAAGAGGATAACCCCAATTTGCCGTTCTTTCCAGGCTTTGAATGAGGAAATTGTGAACAGGAAGAAGAACGTGGACCAAGCCATTAGAAACGGGCAAGCTCTTCTGAAGCAAACCACAGGTAACGCGAAGATCTGGCCGCGCTCTGACCAATGTGGGGGGGTTTGGGAAGCTCCCCGTCCTCGGCGTGGTCTTCCCGGGGAAGTCCATGCTCTGCAGCGATACCTTGTTCGGGGGAGGCTGTTCTCCCTCAGCTCTAATGCCCTTTCAGGAACTCCCAAAGCAGTTGTTTTGCATCCAGACCTGGATGCTGAGCCACGAGCGCTCCAGCTTAGTTCTTGGTTGGACTGGGTTGGTCCCAGGTACCAACCTCGCAGCTTCGCGAGCGGGTGATTCCCACCGCCCTGCAATGCGAGGGAGGGTTTTCTCATTGCATCCAGCTGCTAAATCACATGGAAAGAGGTTAAAAATACACCCAGCCCTTTCCTAATATCGCTTTCCCATACTGAGCAGTTGTTGCTGTTGCCACGTGGGTGTGAGTTTATGTTTATGAGTGGGAAGAAAGGTCGGGGCGATGCATTTCCTTCAGATGTGGTCTGCTCGGAACAGATGTACAGACCTCTGTCCTTGTGGGAGCCGGGTAGCAGGAAGAGTGATTACAAAGAATTTGGCTTGCAGTTTCTTGTCCTCTCGGCAATAGCAGTAAAGAGTGAGAGGGACCTTTTTTCTTGGAGCTGTGACACGTTAGTTGAGAACAGAGTTGTGGTGGTTTTGGGGCTTGTGGCAAAGCTAGGCTTGACAGCACGCTGCCATCCGAGGAGGTGGATGTTACACCGGCTGGTAGGAAATGTCAGCTCTAAGAGTCGCTTCCTGGCTGTAAAAATAGACTGCGAAGTTGCACTGATATAAAGAAAAGCGAGGCTGAAATTAGCTATTTAAGATGAGGGGCAACAGGGCAGGTGGTTGTTTAAACCTTCCTGCAGCCCCTCAAGCCCAGCATCGTTTGCCCCTTGGTGCTGTCTTGCAGGGGAGGAGGTGTTGCTGATCCAGGAGAAGCTGGACGGAATTAAGACCCGTTACTCGGACATCACCGCCGCCAGCTCCAAAGCCCTGCGCACGCTGGAGCAGGCTCGGCAGCTAGCCACCCAGCTCCCATCCA
>NW_009602473.1:0-979 GCF_000690535.1 Cariama cristata | reverse complement strand
CCCAGTCCCCTGCCAGCGAGCAGATCCCCCAGTTCCAGCAGAGACAAAAGGTGGGGGCTGGCAGAGCAGCACCCGGGGGACGGGGATGCAAGGGTGGGAGCCGACGGGGCTTTGCTCGCTGTTTGGGGGGCCGGGGAGGAGCTGGGGAGGGATGTCACCTGCAGGGCACCCAGAAGGACACGTGTCTGTGGGTGCCTTCCACAGGAGCTGAAGAAGGAGGTGATGGAGCACAGACTGGTCCTGGACACGGTGAACGAGGTGAGCCGAGCTCTCTTGGAGCTGGTTCCCTGGCGAGCCCGCGAAGGGCTGGATAAGCTTGTGTCGGACACCAACGAGCGCTACAAGCTGGTCAGCGACACCATCAAGCAGAGGGTGGAAGAAATCGATGCTGCTATTCAGAGGGCTCAACAGGTAATTTAATAACCCGGCCAGAGGCTGATGGGTTTTCTTGGGAGACTGGGAGCGAGAGGCTCGGCACCGCCCCAGCCCACGCAGCGCGATGGTGGCAGGAGGGGTAGCAAGCACAGCCCGACGGGAGGGTCAAATCCCATCGGGAATGCCAAGAAATTGAACGGGCCCCACCAGCGGCGTGTGGCCACTGGACTGGTTTCTGCCCCGTCCCATTGTGCGTGGTTTGGATAGGACAATTCCGGTGCAGCACCGTGTTACCCTGCCCGCGGGGTTTTGCTTGCGTGGGTGATGTGGATGATGTAAAACCGATGACAGGTGACTTTCAGGCCTGGAAAACCGTCATCCCCTGTTGCAATAGCACGGAGGTTTGTTCCAGGCAAATAATCCTCTCAAAAAAGACTTGGAGACGGGGGAGCGCTGTGAATAACTGCCCTCGCTGGCTTTGAGGGCCGACTCCGCGGAGCTGAACGTGCGAGCAAAACGTTCGTGTTAAATAGAGACGTCCCTTTCCCTGTGGGCAGGGAGGGTGTAGCGAGAGGTGGCTGCTCCGCCGTGCCCTGCGGTGCGG
>NW_009602472.1:0-1692 GCF_000690535.1 Cariama cristata | reverse complement strand
GGCCGGCCCGCAAGCCCCCATCGCCGAGAGGGTTCACCGCAGCGCCGGGGGCTGCAGGCCCAACGCGGGCCGTTTGCATCTCCCCTGAGGTTTTTGGGGGTGTGCAAGCCTGCTCCGGTTCCTGCGGAGCTTCACAGCCAGACCGTCGCCTTTGTGCAAGAGGAAAACTGCCGTTCCCGTGCTGATCTCGGCTCACAGCTGGACTGTGCATGGTTTTCATCGTCCAGATCAGCTTGCAGCTTTGGCCGTAACTCCCTCCAACAACGGGGAGGACAAAGGAGAGGTCCTGTCCCCTCAACGGCCGCACTTCCCCGAAGAGCAGCCTGAACATTTGGTAAAAACCCACACAGCCTGCGAATGAAGCAAGACTAGAAACTAGCTGATGACACAACTGAGGACATCATATTCTTACTAATTATTAGAAGATAGCAACAAATCAGCCGCAGCTGGCCGTGCCATATTATGCACATCTCCATTCCTGCCCTTCCTCTCCCCTGTTTCTTTTCGCTAAGGTCTTAAGCTTTTCACAAGTGTGATTCCAGACCAAAGAACCTGAGAATATGGGAATATTTTATACATACACACAAAGTATACCAAATAAAAGGGCACTTTTACATCAACTTACTTTTTTTCCCTTTAGTCCAGAGTTCGCAAGCTAAATAAAAATATTACAGACTAAAAAATCCTGCCTGCCTACCAATGCTTGAGGTTAAGAGGGAGCAGTCGCCACTTCTACCGTTTAATGCGTGAGTCAGATCCATGTCTGCCTGATGCCAGCAGCAGGTCCTGGTGAGAAGTAAATTATGAAAAAGGCGTACATTTCCCCCTTAGTCATTGAAGTGTTTAGCTGTAGCGCTCCTCGCTTTCAAATACCACATTTGTGTTTCAAGCACTACCCTTTTTCAAAAAAGCTTCTACTAGTAGTTCCATTTATCTTAAAAGTAAGTAAAGTATCAAATACATTAGATAAAGAAGCATGTTATTCAAGAAACTGTCATACTTGAGGCACTAGTTCTTCACTAAGAATTTCGGCCTTATTAGTTTTTTATCACTGTTCTTTAACTCCTTTTCTTTCTGTCTCCTCTCTGGGAGTCATCAGGCAGCACTTCATAAGAAAATACTGGGTATTTCAACCGAGTATTAAAAAAAAACCCCAGTGCTGGAAATCTGGAGTTTCATATGAAGTCTTCAAGTTAAGTTTATGTTTGTTCCCGTAAGAGGAAGACACACTTGGAAGGGCAGGAGTTAGGCAAGCTGAAGGTGGTTCGTAACAGGCAGAAATGACAATGGATGGGAAGGGCTGAGGGTAGGGCTGGACTTCCTGGAATGATTAACGTTCATTACTTAAAAATCGCTTTTATGGACTAACCGATCACTTTATTTAAATCTGATGGCAGCAGTGATAGAGCAGAAAATGTAGGGAGCGCTTAAAGTGCGTTCATCTCAGCGAACTCAGGAACAAAATACATATTCCACTCATCTCTACATGAATACAATTAACGCGCCAATTGACATAGCCTGTCCAAAACGTGACAACTTTAAGCTTACAGGCCTGAAGGAGCCAGCAGCATTATCAAGCCCATCTGTAACACCTCGGGCAGGGCACTGTTAGCAACGTGCTAGCCCAGCTAGGGGTGAGGCCTCTGAGAGACCCATCCGCCCCTCTAAAGACTGACCAGAAGCACTCTGGAA
>NW_009602471.1:336-12807 GCF_000690535.1 Cariama cristata | reverse complement strand
GTGCTGGCCCAGCCTTAAACGGTGACATATACTCACTGAATTTGTTTCAGGAAAAAAAAATCATCACTTTTCTGCTCAGTAAGTTTGCCTCCGGGTGTGGCTAGATGTTTTATGCATGCTGTCCATGATTATTTGATTATCTTTAGGAGCTAGAAAGGCTTTTAGGAGAGTGGCTCACTGCTATTTCTGCCCCTGGCTACATTGACATTATGCCAAATATAAATATTAGTAATGAATTTGATGGCAATAGTGTAGGATTCCAGTAGCATTCATCATTCAGCATTGGTCTACCTTTACTAAAATATTTTCAAGTTAAATACAGTGCAACTTGGGAAATTTGTGAAAAATAAGGCTCTAAGTGAATGTGGTGGGTTCACTCAATCCAGCAACTGAGCACCCACCCAGCCACTCTCTCACTTGCTTCCCTCAGCAGGATGGGGGAAAGAACTGGAAGAGGAAAAGTGAGATAAACTCAAGGATCGAAATAAAGACAGTTGAATAAACCACAGAATCACAGAATCAATTTGGTTGGAAGAGATGTCTGGGGTCATCGAGTCCAACCTTTGCCCTTATACCACCATGTCAGCTAGACCATGGCACTAAGTGCCACGTCCAGTCTTTTCTTAAACACCTCCAGGGATGGTGAGCCCACCACGTCCCTGGGCAGCCCATTCCAATGCCTGTGGTGAAAAGTCGCCCCCTCTTGTCTAGCCTCTCTACCCAGCCTGTCCAGGTCTCTCTGCAGAGCCTTCCTACCCTCCAGCAGATCAACGCTCCCACCCAGCTCTGTGTCATCTGCATATTTACTGAGGGTGTTCTCAATCCCCACATCCAGATCATCTATAAAGATGTTGAACAGCACCAGTCCCAAAACTGAGCCCTGGGGAACACTGTTAGTGACCGTCTGCCAACTGGATTTAGCTCCATTGACCACAACTCCCTGGGCCCAGCCATCCAGCCAGTTTTTTCAAATGAAGGAAAGACAAAAAAAAAAACAGTGATGCAAAAGCAATCACTGACTCCTCTCACAAGCAGACAAGTGCCCAGCCAGTCTCTGGACAACAGCCACTTTTAAAAGTCTGCCCCACCAGTTTTTATTATGAGCAAGACGTTACATGGCATGGAACATCCCTGTGGTCAGTTCAGGTCAGTTATCCTGGCTGTGTCCCCTCCCAACCTCTTGCTCACCCCCAGCCTCCTCGTTGCGGGGTGCAGAGTGAAAAACAGAGAAAGCCTTGACACTGTGCAAGTACTGTTCAGCAATAGCTATAACATCAGTGTGTTAACACCACCATTTTAGGCACAAATCAAAAACACAGCACCATACAGGCTGCTATAAAGAAAGTTAACTCCATCCCAGCCAGACCAAGCCCAGTAAGGAAAAGCATTATGGACTAAAACTTAATTTTAGTCTTCATCACTGCCTGCCAGGGAATTATCTGTTAGGTGTACGGTCCTGCTGTCATTTGAGTAAGTGCAAGCAGACCTTAGACCACAGTAAAAGTAGAACTAGATACTCTGTTGTCTGTTGGAAGATCTAGCTACAATATTAAAGTTGCACCTGATTAAATGCCTTTGAAGACAAATAGAAATGAAAGTTGATTAAACTGGAAGGGTAGAATTCTCAGAAAGCGGCTGGTGCAGTCTTTATACCTCTCTGAAATCTAGATTCAGGTCCAGGGATTTGGGAATTTTTGTCAAGATAATGCTTCATTTTGGTCATTCTATTCAAAGTTGGATATGATTTTTTATCCTCCAGTACATGTAAACCTCTGCAATACTGATCAATATTGAAACAATAATATACGAGACTGGTATATAGCCACTTACTAGAGTATTTCACTAAATGAGAATATAAACTGTGCTACTCCCAAAGAGTGGTAGGTAACAACAGTACTTAATGTACTTACTTGGCTTGAAAACAATTCAGATTAAAACAAATAAACAAATGAAACCTCTACTGCTGTTTCATTTTACATTCATTTTCTCTTCAGTAAAGTCTAGACTATCACTGACGACAAGACTCTACAAAGTGGATGCTGTTTACTCACACTTGAAATATGCCATTTTTTTTCCTGTGCATGATTTTATGTAGTCTTCATTTATGTTCAGCATTTATTGCCAATTTTAGATGTGCAAGTGGAAGTACCTCAGTCCTCCCCATCCTGTTTGTTTTCTGCCTCCTTTCCTTCCAGCACCTCCCTGTTCTGAAGACTCTGAAGATCCTTGTCAGGAGTGAATAGTTAGATGTTGTTTTAACTGTATTAGCTACAAAAACTTTGGTTTCTGCCTTCTAAGATACAACCTGTGTCAGCTGAGCCATATGGATTAAATTTACTTCCGCAAACGGATAAAAGATAAAAAAACTTCACTGTACAGTTTTATAATTTGGTGAAGTTTCTGTAACAGCAAGAAAATGAAAGTTGTAGTGTTTTCCTTTCTTTAAATGATTCAGAGTGAAGTGAAAATTGCAGGTCAACTTCCTTGTTGGTGTAACTTCACTGGAGGTAATCTCTTTTGCAAGATTATGGCCTTCTGTGGCATTCTCCCCCCTCATTTTCCCTAGCTGTATTAAAAAGCAATATATCCTTTCACAGCCTGTACACCATTTCTAAACTTAACACAAACCAAAGTCAATAAAGTTAATATATATTCCATTCAAAATGTCAAACATTATAAACTCTGATGACAGAAACTGTGGGTTTGGATCTAATATGTAGCAGCTTAAAAAATTGATCATATAATTTTGAATTGCTAAGAAAAGGCTCTCTGAATATGTTAGATTTATGACTGCTGAAAAACACGTGAGCAATAAATCCTGCATCAATTGCATAACTGCAGTAAGTAACACCAAACTGGGAAAAAACTTTACCTAACAGAAATGTAAACAAAAAATTTAATTGGTCCAAGGGGATTCCTTATGTCATTAAATATGCAGTAGAGTTTGTATGCAACAAACTTCCTCCCCAAACCGATAATAAGATTGGATCCACAGTAGAATTGCCTGCCCCAGTGCTAGGTACATATGTAATCAACCTGTTTTGTATTGTCACAACTGATGCTTGGATTACTCACTTTCAATATTCATCACCAAAAATAAATCAGACTTAACTGAAGTTCATAGTTGGTTGTGTTGACACTCGTGTATTGACATAATCACTGTCTCTCAAAATTCACAAAGCTGATGCACACAGACAAATAGAAGTAACTACTTTTGCAAGGTCATCTACCATATTTTTCGATGATTAAAATTTATAACAGAATTTGAACATCACACTCCCTGCAAGATGTTGTTAAATTTTATATATGCAGCTAGAATCATTGGCACTGTCAGTTGGCACTTGTCAGAAAGGCCATGCTCTTAGTAATAGCATTCTTCTCTTTTGGGAAATTCTGATTATTTTTTTTTTCTTAGTTCAAGAGATATTTGTAGAATAGAAGATTAAAAAGAGTGTAAAGATCCTGAACCATCAGTGTAGTATAGCTTATATAATTCATTGTACTATCATATTTTCCTTTTCTAGGATAATTGCCGGTTAGCAGGAACAGTGATCCTCTGTGAAACTTCGTCTTCATTATGTTCCTCTTCAAATAGGTAATGAACTTTTTTTGAGATTAGGAGCTGTATTTACTTATATAGGCTGTAACGACAGGTAGAAACAGCCATACAACAGAAATACTTGTGGCATTCCTTACAGCATGATAAGAAAAGAAGTCAGACATTACTTGAAAAACATTGAAGCATACTAGCTCTTTTAGTTTAAATGGGAATTGCATATTGGCAGTCACCATAAATACCGCTGTGATCTGGATAAACTTAAAATGAATCACACAGTTCTACACATGGCTGCATATTTGCTCCAGATTTTATCACAAAAAGTATTTTCACTTGTGCCTGTATGCTGTACTCATGATCAAGATTAGTTTCTGAAAAGAAAACATAAATAAAGGCAGGGTTAGAAATATAGGGCTTACTAGAAAATGAAGTGAGAAAGATTCATGATATATAGTGGAAAACGATATTTCTGATGATGCATTCTTCTTTTTCCTGCTCCTGGGTTCATCATGAAGAAAGAGTCTTTTTCTGGTGTGCTTGCAGGAGTGCTGACCCTGATCCCTGGTGTGACTCCAGATGGAGCAGGCTGGCTCCAGAGCAGCACCTCTCCCACTTGCAAAATCCTGATGATCTGCAGTGTCTCAGACCCATCCTGGATCTCAGGCTGGGCTCACCCCAAGCCTGCATCTCTATACCCATAGCATCTGAACCCAGGGGAAGCAGGGAGACAGGAGCACTATTTCTGTCTGGATGTAGGATATTGCTTCTGTGGGAGGTAGTAATCCCTACGATTTCTTCACGATGAGTAGAAGTCACAGACTTTTGCAAAGGCAGGATACAGCCTTTATGAAAGGTAGTTTCTCCTTGGCTCCTGTCAACACTCCAGCTCAATGAGAACCAGGATGCCTTGACTGTCAAGGTGGCAGGTTCTCACTGCTATAAAAGAAGATGCTTTATGCCCAGGTCCTTCTGAACTTGGACTTAAACAGTTTGAGAACTCGAACTACGTCTCAGAAGACATGATATTTCTCAACTGAAGCACATCACAAAAGGAAGCAGGAAAACAAGTACTAGGCAGAAATGGTTTTGGACATCTGAACAGATGAAAGAGCTATATCCCAAGTAGCCTATAGGATATGATGGCAAGGATAGGTCATGAACTGCAGAGTGTTATAGTAACATTGGAAACTTAGTTCAATCAAATAAGAAATAGTCATTTTTCCCTGCTTGGGTCACATGCTGTCTCAATAATTAATGCACATTATCTTGAAAAGTGATGAAATTTCTAACAGAACAGCTTTCTCTGTACTTCTCTTTTCCTCCTCTTTTGCAGAAGGTGAATTACCCTCTGCTTTTGTCCAATCTGGCTCATTGTTTGATTTCTCACTCCTCTCAGAGCTAACGTAGAGAATATTCATCATTTCCATCTTACCTATAGGCATTAGCGTGAGGGTCTCTGCTCACCTTCTGCTGACTCTGAACTACATTGTTTCTTCCTAATGCCATTTACCTATACAGAAACTGGTATGTTATTAACTTTAGAGGCATTTTTCCGCACTCTCTCTTCTTTTTATATGACAGAAAGCTCAGCTTTCCAAACAGGCTTGGCGATTTGACTGTCCCTGAAACTCCAAAGTCCTTCCTACTGCACATCTCCACCTTGTTTAATTCTCTCCAACTGTCCCCCTCCACCTTGCCCCGTATTGAATCAAAATGACTAAATGTATAACAAAAATCATTAGAGCATTAGGATTTTTTATATTTGCCACACAAACCCAACTTTTAGTCATGACAGCTGTCTTGGGCTGGAACAACATCAGAAATTAGGTTTGGAAGCTTTGACCTATAGACTAATCAACTGCCCCAAGCATTGGCACGGGTTTGGTTTGCTCTCCATTGCAAGTCCTTTTGACAACTTAGATGTTGTTAAAATGATAGCCCATCATTTCCTGGCTCTATTCGGTCTTCAGCCAGCACATTCACTTTTCATATAAAAAATACTATATTTCATCTTTGGTTTAACTTTGGAATGGCATATACAGCATAGTTTATAGCAAAGCACAAAATATATCTATTTGACATCTTCTGTGTCTGTCTATACCCAGCCTCCAGCTATTCCTATTTACTCTAGGTAGTGGAAGCTACCTCTGACATTGAGAACCAGAACACCAGATTGCTGAATTTCAAATGGAAGTCTTTATCAGAACTATTGCCAACGTTTTTTTACTAGACACAATTTCAAACTGAAGGGCATTGAGTAGATTTTAAGTAGCTAGATTACAGTTATTTTCAAATCCACAGTTTTTATTAAAGGAGAAAAGTAAGCAAGCTGTTGTAGTTTTTGCTTTCCTTAATGCCATCTTCTGTGTCATCACTACAAAGCACCTTATATTGGTGAGAAAGGTATCTTTTTAAGTGACCCAAACAAGTCAATCATCAGTAAGCATGAAAATATTCAATGGTGAATAATATTTCTTAAATGAACTCTCCTCTCCTTTATTGTATATACATTTTGTTTATGTTCTTATATGAAAGGTTGTACAAACATATTTCTGAAGAGGTAAAAATATATTAAAAATTCTTACCTTTCTTTCCCTTAATAAATGAAATGTGAACTATATTTCAGTGTGTGAGAGAACAAAGATTGACTGTCCCCTGAAGGCATTTAGTAAGATAAGAAATAACCTTAAGGCAATATTGTGACTTTTGCAACTATTGCTGTTTTGGACATGTAGGGTAACGAAGTCCATTCCTTCAGTTTTAGCTGCCAGAGGCATCCTGCCCACAGAGGACAGAGCTTATGTTTCACATTTCTTGTGTTTCATGGATAATGCTAGAATGAAGAAATCATTGACAGATTAAAGGAAATTTCATACAAATCCCTGTAGCCTCACAATTTTAAACTTTTTTAAATATGAAAGAAATATTATCTTAATCATTTAAATGTTGAGACATAAGGCTATTTCCAAACTTGTTATAGGAAGGAGGATGCACTGTACCAAAATCCCACCATACAGACTGGGTAATGGGGGAAATGAGGTGGACCCAGTACTGTCATGAGTTCCACAGATGTAAAGCTGCCATTAAAAAAAAAGAGAAAACCTGACCAAGTAGCTAATCTTTGAGAAAAATATAAAAAATTACTGTCTTACTAGAGAAGTGTTTCAAGGTTAGATCCCACAGCACTTCAAACACAGTCCCTGCTGTAAGGCAGTTATGATCCTGGAACATGACTAAATCCAGCACTGAATGCAGTGCACATGGAAATTAAAATAGCCGAGATAAAAATTTTGGCTACTCCTATTGCATTTATCCCAAAGACAGAGTTGAATCATTTGCAATGTAGAAGAAAATTGGGACTGAAATAAAAATCTGTAAATTTATAAAGTATAAAAGTTTGTTCTTATTCTGCTAGCAAAAGCATTCCAATACTTTAGGGTTTTCAGCTGAGCCCAAGATCATGGGGGAAGTTATAGACAAGAATTATTCCCAGGGTTAAAAACATGGAATAAAATCACGCCTGGAACACAACATTAACTGTTACAAGCTCCCTAGGCAAACCACCAACGGGTTTCTGAGACTATGACATGTATTGTTGAAAATGAGGAGGTATTACATTCCTCCTCTGCATCACTGTGAGCTCACTGCAGTGGGAAGCAGGCCCAGTGTTCTCAGAGAATGTGTAATAAAAGAGCAGAACTCTGTCCACACTGCTTATTAGTCACTTGCCACTGGTTTCCTGCTTGAGAATCACAACACTGTGTAGTTCAGGCCCAGCCTGCTAACTACATTTCTCTTTTGCTCATTCTTCCAAGACTTAAAATAATCCCAAATGAGATGAAGTGGGTCAATACATTCCCAAATATTCACTGAAGCACAAAATGTAATCTCATGGAATCCTGATTGTCTGCTCAAGAGACACCTAAAAAAGTGGTTGTGCATACTTGTTTAGGCTCAAAGACACCGAGACAAATGAAATTTGCTTGCATCTCACTCACCAGGATTTGATCTGTGCTTTTTGTTGCTGGTGTATAGATGTGACAATAACAGGAATTATTTCTGCAGTCACAGATAACCACTAGAACTAATATTCCAATAGCATTAGATTCATATAACATTACAGCCAAGGCACGAAGTTCTAATATTAGTTAGTTAAGTCACAGTCTAATGAATTTAAGATACATCAAACATCCTTTCAGGAAAACCAAGCAAATTTGAAGTCTCTGGTTACCTGGTTCGTCTGGATGAGAATACCAACTATGCTGCATTCTAAATTACTAGGAGTATTTGATTAGGTAATGATGATTTCAAATACTGAGTTTAAGCATTTGCTAGACAAGAGCAGTAGTCCAAATTTGACTCAAAATGTTGTCTGTTGGCTAAGTTGAACATCAAAAGGTCTAGGAAACTTATTAAGCTTAGTTGACACTGAAATAGAATTTCAGCCTAGTGAGCAAGAAGGGATATTGTTCAGTTAGTGTCCCATGAGAGGCACAATCAAGAAATAGGAGTTCTCTGTACTCTTCCCAAAGGTGCCTAAATTTGCACCACAGTTGTGCGCCTGTTTCTCCATATCTATACATGATGCAAGTGCTTGTGTGATGAGTTGTCAAACTGGAGCAAATTGACTCATATAATCCCAACATAGTTATTTCGCAACCCAGGAACACTACCAGGGATTAAAGAAGAAGAGTCTGAGCATGTGAAACTCCTGAATACCTTCAGTGATGAGAGACTGTTTGGATGTAGCAGTCTCCATTTCTTCAAGGAGTCTATCTGTCTCCCTGTCTAATGAGCTTTCTGGTTGAGCATCCCTCAAACAAGTTATAAAAGCAAGTAAAACTGCTTCTGATTATATTCTAGTGTTGTTACCTGATCTAATTTCTAGTTATGTTTTCCATCTGGAATTATTTTTACAAGTATCTCAAGAGTCCCTTCCCTTGCCTTGCCGTCCCTTCGCTTGCCTTCTCTTCCCTTCCCTCCCCACCCCTCCCTTCCCCGTTGATTTTCTGAATTTTGCACAGCATTAAAACACATTTAAATCTCCAAAGGACACACACACACACACAAATACAATGCATTTTGTTGAATCCAGGACAGACAAAATCATGTCTTAGCTCCTGCTATCAAAAAGAGAATCAAACCCATAATTGGATAAAGATTGTGACAGTGTCAAAATTTTGACAGTTGGGGTACTATTTTTTCTCTATTTGGTAATGTGAAGTGCTGCTTTCTCTGCATAGTTGTAAATTTAAAATTATCTCATTTGCTACAGTCTGTTTGAACTTTCATTTCTCACCTCCCCTGTCAATCACAGAATGCAGAAAGGGAAATAACTTCTTGGTGATTGGACACATGAAGCTTTTATCATCTGTCAGCTTCTGTAAATTAGCAGAAAGAACAGCCAAAGACTTAGTTTAAAAACTATAACCAAAGTGTCTAAAACCAGTTAGGTTTCTCTGATTGCTAGATTAAATTGGGAAAAAAAAAAAAATAAAATTGAAATTAAAGTACAGTGGGCATCCAAAGAAGAGAAATACCTAAGGGAGAAGTTATAATGAGCCTACACTTAAAGGAATATATATAACCTAATGGTTAATTAGACTTTGGAGAACACAATGTGCTGAGGAATTTGGTTAAATGGAGACCATCACAAATTAATTTCTCTGCCTAGAGTTTTTGAATGTAGACACAATCAGTCCCATAAGCTGGATTCTTGCACTGGATATCCTCTCTGAGGCCACCTGAGACCAGCTGTCTCCTTCTTCCTACCACCAGTGTAGCACCAGCATTAAGAAAATCAGGTTGACAGAGATTAAACTGAAATAGAGTTTGAGATAGATGAGGCTTACTGTGTACTCACTGCTGTTAACTCCACAAATATATACCTCTCTCATTTAAAATGTAGGCAGGAGACTAGATGAAGGAGTGGTCACTCACCGTGTCTCGCTGCTGACATATCCTGGCTCTTTCTGGGTTTTGTCATCTTGCTCATTCCATCCTGGCTGCAACCCTCAGCCCATGCTAACGAGAATAGGGTGAGTCGGGGAGCAGCTTTTCTCTACAGCCAGGCTACTGACAAAAGTAGGTTATTTCATTTTGGCAGTTCCTTCCCTACTTCTCAAGGCCTTTTTTCTTCTTTCTCTTATCCAACATTTACTTTTCTTTCAGATTCTATAAATGTTTGCTCATATTATTGTTTACATTTATTTTTGTGCTGTTTACAAAGTTAGATTTGTTGCCTCTTTTCAGCTTGTAAAACATCGGTCTCATGGTTAAAGGAATTCAAATAGTTTTCCTAAAGGAGCTATAATTTTTTCAAGCTTTCCATTCATGACAGAAAATGAATTTCAAGTCAAAATGCAATTTAATGAACGCCAACAAGGCAATTAAAACTTTTCCTATGATGGGTAAATCCCAAGGAATTTCATGAGAAAGAAATAAAGGTAGATATGAATCACAGCTCCTTTTTCTTTGCAGAATAAAAACTACGCAAATTAAGAGGCAGAGATAGTAATGAGCAAAACATCCCACTACATGATCATCAGAGAAACTTATCTTCATTCTTCAAGTACATTCATATCTTTTTTCCTTATTGCTTTACTGCTCCTCCATGGATCAGTGGAAATACTAGAACTGATTTCTCCTCTTGAGGCATTGAAAGAAATAGTAATAAGAAGTAATTCTGATGTTATCAGTTATCAGCAAACCTCCAAAAAATATGGAAGTGTAGTTAAGATAAGGCTTAGTGCTCTCCTGTGTGGAAGACACCAAAGCCCCTTGCAAGTGATGCATGCAGACTATACTCTGTCTGTCAAACCAGCACAAAGACCTTTGGGATACAGCAGTGGTTTAACAAGACAATATAATGATGCTATGGGATGCAGACAGAGTAAGGCAGATGCAGTTAGATCAGTGGGAATATTTACGTGCTTAGAAAATAAACATCCACAAAGTTGGTGTATACTTCTAGAAGTTCAAAGTAATTCATTGCGTTACCCTTCCCCTTCTCAAAATGTGATTTGTAGTCTAACTGATTTGTTATTTTTAAGTCTAGAAAAGCGGAAGGGTGAGATGTGTGGCAGAAGATAGGTGAGGCTCACCATATTTGTACTACTTCAGAGCAATCAGGGTAGCAAATTTCAGATTCCTGGGACTTTACTGCAAACTTCTAGTCAGAAGTATTGTCAAATATTTCAAAATGTGCTCACACACCTCATGCACTGATTTCTGTGGTACTCTGAGGAGAAGGGAAGAACATTACAGCTGCTTCCCCAGTAGCTGCATGCACTTACACACTGCATGTCACCAATTCTGACCGGGTGAGATCACAACAGTAACAGGTAAAAATAAATGTGAAATAAAACATAAAGGACATATTTTTATTTTTTTTTTGGGGGGTGGAATCAGTGGTCAATAATGTTTCATTATGTTACTTGGGAAACAACACCTATCAGGGCAAAGTAGAGAAGTTGTTGCTATAAAAACAGCCATCAGAGGGGAAAAAGATAAGAAAGCAAAGACTTCTGGTAACGGATCTCTACCACATCAATCTCTACCAAACAATTATGCAGGTTATTACCTTAGGATCATAGTGATAAGATAACAAACGCAGACACTATTCAACCTACTATCAGCATAAACAGAGTTTTGTAGAATCAGATTTTATTAACCTTTAAACTATTCAAGTTTGTCTATGAACTGATCAGCATTTTTGTTCAAAAGAATCGAAGAAGGAAGATCACTCCCTACAGAAATATGGATTTTATAAATGTATAGCTTAACTAACCAAAAAAATTTATCAACAAACATTTAAGGAAATGTTTAAAAACATGCAAATATTAAAAACCTGTTTACAATTTACAGCTAATTTACACAATTTATAATTCTATTATACAAAGAAATTTTGCAACTATGAATTTTTCCACAAAAGATTGCAAATGGTGGATACCTTTATCAATTGTAGTACTCTTTTACAGCTTATTAGATGCAGCTTAGAAAAAGCACCACTGAATTCAGTTGAAGATTTGGTACAATTCTAACATATATTGATTAGAATTCAGCAGTCAGTTATATTTGATACGGAGGGGTTTTGATTTCTTTGATTTTTTTTTTTTTATTTCACTTCATTTCATTTCACTTTTCCTTTCCTTTCCTTTCCTTTCCTTTCCTTTCCTTTCCTTTCCTTTCCTTTCCTTTCCTTTCCTTTCCTTTCCTTTCCTTTCCTTTCCTTTCCTTTCCTTTCCTTTCCTTTCCTTTCCTTTCCTTTCCTTTCCTTTCCTTTCCTTTCCTTTCCTTTCCTTTCCTTTCCTTTCCTTTCCTTTTCCCTTTCCTTTTTATTTTATTGATTCAACTGATCATAATTCCTACTTGCTCAGGATTCCTAGTAGGAATAATTCCTAGTAGGTTCAGACTTTGACATCTAAAAACTCTCATTTTCCTTGGTCGTATCACATCTTACCAATTACATGGGCAAATAACAACTGTGACTTGCACATTCTTCTCAGCTAGACACCGTGCTAATTTTCGCTCGTTTTCTTGATATTCATAGAAAGAACTCAAATTTTTTTATTCCTTTAGACAACTTCAGGCCCTACCCTTCTCCAAGCTACAGAACCAATGCTATTTGTAGGATGCAATACGAGAAATGTTGCAAGTTTTTTAGTATGATTTAATTGAGGTGAAATGTTTGTAGTTTAGTAAATAAGTACTTAAAGTAACCGCTCCATAGAGAATTTACTGTGCTTTCTGATTGACTGGAGAGCAAGCTCCCCTGTCGCGGGTAGAGACACTTGGACCTGCCTCCAGAGGCAGGAAACCCTGCGGGTGAGGAAGGGGAGAGCTTGTGGAACACATGGTCACTCCAGCCAGAGGAGGTGTGGGAGCTGTGTGCACGGCAGGTGTGCTCCACCTAC
>NW_009602471.1:0-308 GCF_000690535.1 Cariama cristata | reverse complement strand
CTCCGCATCTCAGCTGGGCCAAGGGTGGTTGGCTGCTCTTTCATCACTGAGATGAGTCCAGATAATAATGTCTACACCTGGGGGAGGACAGGAAGCATTGGTGGGAAAGGGGAGTGGGTACCGAATGGAGTGGCTATCCAGAGTTGTGCTAGATCCCTGCAGGGACTCTGAGGGCTTTTGCAGGATTGGTGTTGTCCACCCGGGTGGCCCTGCAGAGAACAATGTAACCGCAGGGTGCCCCCTACTGGTTCAGCCCTCTCAGCAACCAAACTTGCATTATTTTTATTTTTATTATTTTTATTTTTATT
>NW_009602470.1:400-1112 GCF_000690535.1 Cariama cristata | reverse complement strand
TTGCAAGGTTTAATCACGACGGCAAGGCTGTTCATTGCGCAAAACTCGTTGGGGGTCACGTTAAGCCCTTTGCAGGCCGTGCGGTGATGCGAGGAGCTCGGGGTCCCCGTGGACCTGCCCAGGGGACGTCAGGGCCAGAGCAGGCGTGGGGGGTGAGTGCCTCCAAGGCGATGCTCTGCTCAGCCCCGAGCAGGAGCCGTGAGCCACCGCAGGGTTTAACAACATCCACGCCAAGCGCCAGAGCCACGGCCTGGGCTGTGGGGGCTACCAAAGCGGGGAGTCCTGTAAAAACAACCACGAGCGCTCCCAAAACTGAGGAGGAGGAGGAGGAGGAGGAGGACGTGGCGCTGGGGAAGGGCTGGGAGGGCTGCGGCTCGCTGTAACGGCCCGCTGGGAGGGGGAGCACAGCACCCCGAAAGCTGCTCTGGGAGAGCTTTCCCTGCATCCCTGCGGGGTCTCGGCAATAAGTGACGTGGGCTGCTGGAAGTGCCGGCACCGCTGTAACCCGGCTGGAAACAACGGTGGGGTGTCCTTCAGCGGGGCGGTCAGAGCCGGCGTGAGACTGCGACGCAGTGCCAGTTCTTGGCTGTGGTTTGAAGGTGTGCTCCCTGGGGCCCAGGGCAGGTTTTGGTGATAATCCTCATCGCAGAAGGGAAGGCGGTTCTGAGAAGCACCCGGCCGCCCCGCCCGCGCCACCCGCACCGCCGGGACC
>NW_009602470.1:0-314 GCF_000690535.1 Cariama cristata | reverse complement strand
CAGTCCAAGAGCGGGTTGGTGTCCGCGGAGGAGGAAAGTAGGAGTAAACGACGAGCCATCCACAAAATCCTGCCTGTGGATCTTCTGGCAAAAGCCATTTCCTTTCTGGCAAAAAAGAGCCAGATAAATAGAAAGAAGGAAGCGGAGCTCTGACGTAGCCACAATTACAAAACCATTCCGGAGCTCTGATGTAGCCAGAGTTAGACAACATTTCCTGACTTCCCCGTGACCCCACTGCGTCTGTGCTGCCGAGGGGCACACTGGGTAGAGGGCAGGAAGAGTGGAGACCTCCTGATGGCCGAGTGACTTTCTTC
>NW_009602469.1:0-23091 GCF_000690535.1 Cariama cristata | reverse complement strand
GACCCCCTCCGTCCTTGAGCCGCGCCGCTCCGCCTGCCGCAGGCATAGAAGGTCACCTCCCCCACAGAAAAATCATATTCGCTACCCTGGGATGAAATCCCGCCTCTTTCCAATGCCCAGGACCACGCTCTGGTAAGCAGGGTGCATGATGTGGTCCTCAGCCCCGTCTTCTCATGCAGATAGCGTGCACTGAGCACACCACAGCCTTTGAAACGCGCTTGCTTTTGCTTCAAGTGTATGCGGGGACTTCCAAGCGGCTGGATTTCAGTTTTTCAGAGCTCAGCTGCAGCCATGTTCGGGGGACTTCTCAAGTAGTGCTTTGCTTGGTGAAAATGTGGAATGGAGGAGGTGTGCTACTTCTGACACTTCAATACTTCCATCTCCCTAACCACTAGTCACTGTTGACAATTTTGGCTGTTACACAGAGCTGTGAATGACTTTAGTTGCGGGATGATGAAGGTAGTGACACTTCCTAGAGCATGTTGCAGTGAGTTCCTCATTGCACACTCCGTGGTGGGACTTTCTTTTGGCGTGTCGATGTGAAGGACTCTGCTTTGCGATATGAATGAAAGAGCAGATTCACTCTATTTCAGGATGAAACTTTTAAAGCCTTCTTCGGCTGATTTATGACTTTGTGTGTTGATGCAATGTTCAGCACGTGTATTACAATGAAAATGTCTGTTAAAAACGGAGCACATTTGGGACTACCTAGCTAGAGATGTTTTGTTTACTAAGTGGACAAGCTAGGAAGGGAGCTCATGAAAAAAGGTGATTCATTCATACCGGATCTGAAAACCACAGTGAGCCTCCAGAAACAAGATCCCGCTTTGCTACCCACAGGTTACAATTGCCAGAATGTTTGCATGTGTCTGCAAGTAAATCAAGATTTACAATTTTGTGACTGGTGTGTACAAAGTGCTACTGTAATTCCCTGAAATAAAATACATTCCTTTTGGAAGCGCAGAGGATGCAGGTGTTCAGGGTAGTGTTTTAAGCAGAAATAAGGAATCTTATTCCTCTCTGTGTTTATTGTTTTTACACTGATATGGCTACATTAACTCTTGACCGACACAAGTAGAACTAAGCGGGGAAATTTTATGTGGTGCCAGAGTGATGTTGCTCTGGAGAGGAATGAAGTACCGAGATAGCGTGTGTTTCTGTGCAGACATCTGCCTTTATTGAGTTCAGTGCTCGAAAGCAGCTCAGTACTTCTGGGCAGGGGACAAGGCAGGGGAAATGCCATGTAGGTTTAACACAACTCCCTTCGTCCACCTGCTTGTTCCAAGCAGTTTTCTCAGATTAACTAAATCGTTCGCATATGAAGGCACACTGGTCGGGATTTAAAAAGCTTCTTTGATCTATGAGCACGCTACAGCTTTAGGAAAAAGCATTATGCTGTGGTACCTTGGCTGTAAGTCTTGGGGACCTGGATCCAGTCCTATTCCGGCTGCGGTCAGCAGCACCCCTGGCTATCGTGTCTCTCCTTTTGAAGGGCAGCAAGGAAGTGTTTTGCGGAGCATACGTTAAAAAGAAAGGAAAAAGTAACAGAAGAGATTATTTACTTAAGCAGCACATCAAACAGCTAAAATTTACTGGTTGCACATATGGGAGTAGTGTAGTTCACCTCACTGCTCTACACTGTCCCCGTCGCGGGGCCCAAGAGCCATCGTGCTCTCTCTCTGCTAGTCTCAATACTCTTGGTACTCCACAACAAAAGTCTGACAGAAGATGATTTTTTTTTTTTTTTTTTTTTTTTTAACTGGTGATCTAATGATAATCTTCTGTGCACTGCTTCAGCTTGGGATTGCAAGAAGGAGAAGAGAGTGACAGAGGGAATCACTGGAGATTTTAAAGGCAACTGTTTGTTTTAATCTGTGCAAACAAACATTCAAAAATGAGTCAGCTCTGGCTGGTTACCTGGAAAAAGCTTTACATAAAGCAGCACTTCACTGTCTACTGTTTTGCTGTTCCTTAGTACCATCTGAATGTCAGTGCTTGAGGAGGAGGAAAATTATCTAACTCTCAGGGAGAGCGGGTCTAATGGGATGAAAGAAAACTTAGAATTCAATGGAGCACTGACTTGCCATCAGGGTTATACAGACTATGATATTGTCGCTATTCTACTGCTGCGTTATAAATACCCCAACGTTTAGATCGTCAGCAACCAGCCCCTGATGGCATCGAGAGGCAGGCTTACAAAATGAAGAATCCAATGGGCCCGTGCTCAGCACGCCATGCCAGAGGGCCGCAAAACTGCAGACTTCGTATTGCCCTGCTCCTAACCGCTGAAAGGCTCCCAGTACGTGGAGCCCAGTCGAGCTGGAGTCCATGATTTTGGCAAGCGGAAAGATGACTCCCTGAGAGCCTGCCTGCCTTGTGCCCACCCCAGCAGTAGCTGTGCTGTCGTCAAGGTCTGTTTGCTTTTGCCCCCTACACGGCTGCAAGCAGAGTGGGAGACATGGCCCCACTCTGTCTTGTTTTACTGTTCATACTCTGCAGTGATTTTTGCTGTGTTTCCACATCTGCTTCGCGCTGTTATTTTGGGAACCTGTGTTTTCTTGTAAGACAAAATTACAGAGAGTTCAGAAATGGAAATGACATTTATCCTGTCTTCACTGCATTCCATTTGGTGTATCTGCCGTTCATGCCAGTGTTTTGGGGGGATTTTCATACTGGTGCCTGATCGTGCCTCACGTTCTGACGGAGGAACAGGCCAGGACATACAGTGCTGCTTTATACCTGAAGGCTGGTGTTAAATGGGATATGCAGGATCCCATAGCAAATATCTCAGACAGCTAAATCTCTACAAAGGGACAAGAGGAGAACGTATGGATTCTATTCAGTGCTAGAAGCTATTAATGTGCTGTTCAGCTATGATGCATATGACTGGATGACATATGCAAGAAGAATGGGGTCTGAACAGACAGCTGTGACATCTAAAGACCAAAGAAACTGTTGTTATAATGAAGGACTCCTTCCCATAACGAATGAATAGTGAAGGTAGGTTTAGCGAGTTGATTGGTACAGCAGATACATGAAACAATCGAATGTGCAGTGCCTGTCTAACCACAAGTAAGTCTTCTGGAGCAGGCAGAGGCACTAGCTAGGACTCATCCCTGCAGTAAGATGATGACTGCTCTGGTCTATGACAACACTCTTTGAGTGGACGGCGAGTTCACCGATACACTTGCCAAACCGACAGACAAGGTACCTTCCTCACTGCCTGCTACCCTGTAAGTAGTTAAGAGCTCTCCCTGCAATGTTTCTTCATTTATGCTGTTGTTGGCCATCTGAAGAATTTGAGCTTAACATTGGCTGCATCTCTGGTGCATCCCAGTGGAGCAAAATTTGCTCTGTGGCACTCAGGTATCCTCTCTGGTGGGCAGGTATCGTGCTGGCCGAAGATCAGCAGCTATGTGGCAGATCCCCTTTCTTGGACTTCTCATGTGCACTGCATGCAGCTGCAGGCTCCAGCTCTCGTCAGGCTCCAGGAGCAGCCCTGCGGCTCAGGCTCACATGTGCTTGCTCAGGGTGAGAGCCTTGTCTGTCCATGGAGGGGGAGAAATCTGGGCACCACTTGGAGAAAAGTAAGATTAGAGGAGAGAGCCATCAACCACATCAAGGTGGTGGGAGAGCAGCTGGACCATCCAAAAAACTCTCTGCTTCATGCTACGTTTCTTTTCCGCTTTGTGGCAGGGTTACAACTTCTAGGCCAGGACTGAGCCCATGACTCTGGCAAGGGGCGTAGGTGGGACTTGCACACATCAGTGGGCAGGCAGCTACAGTGTCCTCTGTGTGTGCAGAGGTGGGCTAATTTGGAAGACCTGACAAGGGTTAGTAATTCTCTGGCCTCTAGTTGTCATGTGCACGTGATATGGCATGTGATGGGAAGAACTATGCCAAGGCTCGGCCATCCGGTGCTGTCACATCACCTGCAGCTCAGGCGTGACCATTGTGGTGGGGATGTGCATACCTCTCCTGCACTGCCGCTCGCACCGCGCTCCTGACCTCCCCGCACAGCCGCAGTGCCCGCCGGCGCGTCCAGCTCTTCACCAGCAGGCACCCCTCACGGCAGGGCTGTACTCAGCACCGGGCACCCAGCCCTGCTGCCCTGCTACTGCTCTGCCCACAGCAGCATGCGTATTCGTCTTTTCCTGGTGTCTCCTGAGTGACTGTTTTGAGATCCTTCAAATGGGGTCTGTGGGCCACGTGTCTGATTGTTACCTGGGCATATGTAATGCCTTAGCTAGAGATGTAAGTGTGGGTTCTGTGTGGATGCTTAAAAATGAGCAAAGCAGTCTGCCTTGGAGCGAGGTGCCCTGCAGCAGGGTCAGGACCAAACAAGAGGGAGATGTCAGCACAGGTCAACAAAGCATTTCTACCTTTCTTTTTTTTTTTAACAACTGTCAGACCTTCCACATCCTTAGGCTAACGTCTTTCAGTGTGTTGTACTTTGTAGTTAAAGTTTCCTTGCACTAATTTTTCCAGATAGCAGATCCTGTGTACTGTCTGTGCACAGTCCTGATATGGCTGAGCGAGTTCCTAACCAGAAATGCCAAGAAGCAGTGAAAAGTGTTTACCTTGGAATCAGTGGGGACTACTGTGTGCTCTACACCTCTCAGCTCACACCAAATAACAAGCTTTGTTTTGTTTTGTCTTTATCTAGAGGTAGTAATTCATGATTAGGATTTAAAAAGAGGACTTAAAATGAGTTAATTGTGTTTTGTGTACCTCTTATTTAACACTGCAAGCAAAATAAATCAGAATGGGATTCATTCATTTTAATTTGTTGTTGTTACTAATTATGTGATTAAGACCTCAAATACAATAACATTTTTATTTGTGTAGAAATAAAAATGTTTTAAAATAGGAATGTAAGAGAAATAGAATTTATTCTCAGGATCAGTCTTAAGAAATAATGTTATATATATTCCTGGATCATGCTTTTTCTGCAGTTTGTATCACTAAAGGTCTGCTCAGTGCAACAGGATCATCCCTTCTTTCTAGCTCTTCTGTCTTTCAGGATTTGTAGAGATGCTATCGTAACTAGACTGTTTTTATTATAAGTGAAAATTAGAACCAAGTGAAAATTAGAACCAAGTATATTTTCACCAGTTTATTTGCCAAATGGACTTGTTTTTATCCACTGTGTGTAAGCACCAGTTGCATTTTGATAATAAGAATAGTTAACATAGGGCAGCCTGCTCTGCAAGTGCATCTTCTTGACTTCACTGACTACAGCATCTCTCATTTTGTCACAGGGGATAAGGCAGGTAATTCCTTCTGCCTCACTTTCAGAGAACAGTTATACACTGGCAACAAAAAGTTCATAATTTTGAAGATCAGTTGAGATCAGATGCTCCCACAAAGTGTATTCGTTAGGGTTTGTATTAGTCTTTAGCAAGGTACACATTAAGATGTGCAAGGAGGCTCCCTTCAGCTTGGTCCAGCCAAGAGAAGAGTTCTCATCCTTTCCAGGATGATCTGAAGCAGCACTGTCCTCCTATGCTGAGAGCCCATGGGCCACATGGGTGCAGAATTTGTCTGTTCATGACCCTCTTTCTATTGTTTTAGATGTGAGGTAATATCCAGGCAAAAGCACAAGCTCATGGATCTGCTGCAAAGTGCTCTAAAGACCATGATCGGGAACAGAGAAGGAAACAGAATTAGACCAGCTCAGTGAACGTAAGTGATGCTTCAGATATATTCTGGCCTACATATGTATGCTTCCTACCATTTAAATTCCCAAATCAAACCAGTTATTTTAGGGAAACATTGGAAGAGTAATGGATCCAGTTAAGGGGTGTAATATCCTCCTCTGCAAATGGGATACCGGATGAAGGGGTTATTTTAGGGTTATATGCGTGCAGTTCGCAATACTAATAAACAGTCCCGGGGATAGATTATGTAAACACACAGGCATCTAGAAGTAGGTTTCATAGGCAGTTTTTCACTGTCTGTTCAGCGCTCTGCCCTGCAATCTGAAACTGTGGATTCCAGCAGCAACGTCTCTGTGCCTTGTGTAAAAGTTCAACAATCTGCAATATGCATCTGAAAAAAAGTAATTTAGACCCCCATCGGCCTCACATTAGGCTTACCCTGCTCTGGGTGAAGACAATGAATCTATTGACCTCGATGGGGACAGGCCTGGGCCCACTGCCATCGGCACCGGACGTTATCTAAACTAACGGCTCCCTGCGTAAATAGCTCGCGGTGCCTCCGACGGTGGTTTCTGCCGTCTCAGTCGCTTGCCTCACACGTGGGTATTCGGTGATGGGAGGTTTAGCACAATATCCAGTTCCAGAGTTTGGAATGGAAAATGTGCTCTAATACCCAAGAGGCGTTGCAGTCGGACTGTCAGAGGTGCTCTGCCCGCGGGGTGCTGTGCTGGGCAGCCGCCCCTGGCTGCCCATGCCGGGGTGGGATGGGAGCTGTTCTGGGGGTGGCTGGAGCTGGAGCTGAGGGGGCTGGCTCTTGTGGTGCTGCCCGCGGGGTGCTGTGCTGGGCAGCCGCCCCTGGCTGCCCATGCCGGGGTGGGATGGGAGCTGTTCTGGGGGTGGCTGGAGCTGGAGCTGAGGGGGCTGGCTCTTGTGGTGTCACACGCGGGTTTTTCCTCGGCTACTTGTGTGTGTAAGGCAGCAGCGAGTAGAGCGTGGCCCGTGGTCTGGCTCCTTTCACAGAGAGAAATGGGGTGTACAGTACTGCAGTATAGGTCTATATGCATGCTGCTTTTACAGTGTGTGTATATACCTGTTTTGCAGAGAGATGATGCCTGTTTTACTTGGCTAGGTGGAACTTAGCCTCTGGGATGTTTTGAGGCTTTTTGACTCACTCTGTACACAGTGGACCAGTTTTGAGTGAAACCATCCCTCCTGGATTGGAGTCACAGTGATTCAATGTACTGCATTTTCAGAGAGTTCATACTCCTCTTAATTTTGTCTTTCATTTCTAAGAAAGGCCACCTCAGACAAATGGTTTAGTTCATCGAATATGTTACTTACAATTTTGGATGCAAAAGCTACTTGCGTATTTAGTGATGACAAGTGTAGAAATTCCATGTTTAAAAATCAAACTGCAGCACTGTGTGTGTGACAGTCCTGTGATCCTTGTTCTGTCAACGTGCCCGCTGCCTTCAGTCTGAATAATGACCGTGAGATTGGTCTTCTCTCTGCAGATTTTAGGTTTCTCATGGAAGTATGCATGTACACAGATGAAATACATATGCTTGTCTGCAAAGGAATGGTTATGCTGACATTTTAGATATGCTGAGGGAAGGAGTATCATCCATAAATATGGATAAATGCTTCAAAGTACAGCAGTGCAGGTATAGGACTTTTAATTCTGTAGTGAAGTTTATGACTTCAGCATTTCATTCTGGAACAGATTTTTTTTTTTCTTCTGCATTTCTTGTGATCTCAAATTCTAAAAAAAAAATAAATAAATGAACTGTCTGATTAACAAAATCAAAATGCTTTATTGTAATGTTGACATATTTTACAGTTTGTTGGACAACACTAGTTTCAAAACCTGAAAAAAATAGGTGGAAATATAATGTCTTGTTTTACTGGAAACGCTTTCTCTGAACCTTTATTTTAAAACTAACGTTCCTCAAAAGTGACATATTTTTTGTCTAAATTGTTTCACTTCTGACAAACTGGTGTTTTCTGAGGTACAAGTGTCCATCAGAAATTTTCTGACTGCTGCTGGTGTAAAGTCATAATTGTTTTTTGTTTTGAGATGAGGCCCAATTTTGTTAACCTGTTAGCTGAATTTTGCTTGCCTCAAGTTCTGTGCATGACTCTTTCTCTAAACATGGCTGGGGTCCAGCTGTGTTGTAGAGGAAGGGGTGGGATGGCTTTGCTGATGCAGGAGAGGAGCTGTGGCCAAGATGCTGTCCCCAGCAAATCGGCCAGGTCAGAGCTGTGTGCCAGCCAGGCTGCCACCCCATCTATCAAAGCGGACATGCACTTAAAAAATTTTACCTTATATTTTCACGTTAACTGCTTCTGGAAGGATTAGCAGGTTAAATGCCAGTCGTCCTAGCTTTATCTAATTTCAGCTGTTGCACCATCAAAACATTTTCCTACAAAATGTCAGGGATCAGTCTGCATTGCTTCTGAAATCAAGGGCATTGTTCTATCGCGTTGAGTAGGCTAAGTTTGGTGCTGTGCTATGGACTCAGAAGAGGAGAAACTTGCACATTTTCTCCAAATCTGTTCCCAATGTGCAGAAAAGCAACTGCACCAGCAGCAGCCTAGAAGTCAGAGAGCATGTGTGGGACAAATCGTTGAACACTGTGGTGTGCGTGGTTATCAGGGTCGAAGCAGCTGGTGGTCGCAGGGCTGGCAGGGCTGGTAGTGCCAGTGGTGCGCGGGGAGCACAGGCTGCTCATCCGATGGGCAGCCCCAGGTTGTGGTGTCCCTGCTGCCCGTGCCTCAGGGGACGTGCTCCAGGCCTGCAGATGCATGCAGGAGGGGAGAGCTGGGTGCTAAATCTGCGTATGCCTCAGGTGCCTTGCGTGTTTATTTTTGGCAAATGATGCCACCCTTTGGTGAAGAGCTGTTGAGGACTATTCCACCACTGCCCACAGGGTACTTGGAAAGCCTCAATTTCAAGGCATTATTGGTCTTGATTCAAAGCCAATGGAAACACCTGCATTACATTTTACGGCCTCTGGAACAAGCACTTATGGAAATGTAATGTCTTATTTATTGGCTTGCTTGATACAAGAGTGCCAACGAAGGAAAGTTGTTCAAATGCCTCCAGATTACTGGCTCTTGAGCATCACTCTGCCACCTTCTTTTGGTTTGTTGGGTTTTTTTTTTGGGGGGGAGTGCTTTTTGGAAGGATGGATGAGTTTTGACTCCTAAGTGAGAAGTCAGGCTTTAAGAACTAGCATATAGCAAAGAAGGAAGCCTGGAGAGCTTTCACTCTGTGTGCCATGAGAGATGCTCCCCCACTCAGACACACTCAGCCTATGGTCCTCCTTCCTGCAGAAAGACCCCCTCACCATGTTCCCCCTCAGACCTTAATGAGTTTAGTCTGCAGGATTTCCTCTTCCGGTGACATTATCAGAAGAAATTACCCTGTACCATTACCTGTGGCCAATGAAGGTTGACAGGCCTCCCCCTACTCCCCTCTCCCGGACTGCGTGTGACTCCCTGAGACAGGAAAGTATTGTCTGGACTTGACCCTTTGAAGTTTCCCTCACCTCCACCTACCAGCTTGCTGCAATTTCACTGCTGTGGTCCCCTGTCCCATGCGCTTGGAGGCTGCGGTGCTGCTGTGGTTATTACAGCTGGGTGCCAGGGATGCTGGGTGGGGGGCCTGCTCCATGGGACCCTCTGAGGGGGAGCCTGTGGGGGGTCCCCAGCATCTCTCCTGCCCAGCCCTGGGTGGCTGGTGCTGGCCTGTGGCCCACTGAGCAGGGGTGCGGGTCTGCAAACTGAGAAGGTTGAAGGGATGCAGTGCAATTGTTTCTCAGGCGATGCTTAACTTCAAAGATGTTTAAAGAAAGAAAACATGTTGGAAAAGAACGGTCACTCCAGTGGTAATAAATCAACATCTTACCAAAGTGCCAGACCGAGGCTCTCACTGTTGTTTCCACTGATATCTTGCTCACCAGTTAGCCCCCAAACTTGGCTGAGGGGGCCCTGGTGTTGGTCCTGCTGCTGCCCACCACTGCCAGACTCCCCTTGATGGTCCTGGCTGGACCCTGAGTGCCGGGCACAGGAGGGTGCAGGCTGTGAGGCCATCTCTGTCCCCCCTTGTTCTTGTGCAGCACATGCTTGGGGAGCATGCTGTGGCTCCGTGGCACGTTTGGGCGAGGGTTGCTGCTGTGTGGCATGGCTGGGTCCGGGCGCTTGGCCCCGGTCCCTGGTGTCTGCCCTGCGGGTTGGTGGATTGCGGGGATCCAGTTCTGTGTGGCCCCTGTGCCTGAACACCCTTATCCTCAGTATTCTGTCTGATGGAGATGAGCTGCCTCGTGGCAGGCTTGTGAGACTAACCCAGGCTTTTGGTCTTCTTGAAAGAAGAAGCATGTATGGGATTGTTCATAAACCACTCTTTGCTCTTCCAAGAATGGCTACACATGACCTCGCTCATGTGTTTTTTACAGCAGGCAGAGCAGTGCTCCTCTGGCTGTAAAACATTCCGGGCTCTGCTGCTGTGGGGTGCAGTAGCATCCTGCTGGTCCTCTGTGTCCAGGCGGAGGGGTCCAGCAGCATGAGCAATGGGGAAACGTGGGAATTTGCCACCCACAGACTGGTTTGTCATGTATGCAGCCTGGGTAACCCCAGTGCTGATCAGTCCTATAGCACCCTGGAGTCAGACAAGCCCAAATGCGTACTAGCTTGTTTGGTGGCAACAAATTGTGCTGACCATACTCTTGCGAATGCTGAATTAAGTCCTTGGTGAATGAGGGTTGAAACTGGAGGCAACTAAGTAAGCCTGATATGTGCTGTGTTTTCTCTGTTTGTATACGTAACTGTTCAATATCTTACGAACTTTCCCACAAAATCAAACAACACTCCTCTTAAGGGAGTGGCTTTCCAGCAATTATGTAAAACAAGTCATGTAGCATCTGGGTACACGGAACTATAGCCAAACACTGCTTTGTTTTTGAGTCTTTTCCCTTTGCTCTGATTTTACTTTTAAACATTCATTGCATGGCTGTATCATTCATCTTGAAAATTTTGGAAGGGTATATCTCAGGAGTGTTTTCTCTGTTTAGGACTCTGCTGGCTTTACTTTATATCTTTTGGTTATGTACACAGCCAGACATTGTTTAGCGTATGTTGTGTGACTCAGAATGGTTTCAGTTTATATCCACTTTATTATTCTGCATTTTCTATAGAGGAATTCAGACCTCTCTACAACTAGATAAAGAAATATAACTCTACGCATGAGCTCCAAGGGCTCTGTAAATGCCACAGCCTTGATTAAAAACATCTACCTAGCAAAAAATGTGGAAGCCTTTTTGCAAGATGGAGTGTCTCAATTCTTGTCTGATAATTTTGGGTAACAAAGGTGATGTCTTGTGGCATCAGCTCTGGGAGGGTGAAAAAAGTTTAATTTCATGCCTTGTGGTTTCAATGCTGGGTTGACAGAGACTGCAGGGAGGACTCCCAGGAGAAAGGGAACGCTGTCCTGCTTAGAGAGTACTCGGCAGAAATGTCTTTCCCCCTGATCATAACTTCATCCCACTTTCCTTTCACCCTCTATGGGGGATGCACTGCAGAGGAGGATTTACCATGGTTGTTAGCAGCAGTAAGTTCTGGTATTGCTTTCTTCTCTGGCCCCAAATGCTGGATTGCTGGGAAACTTTCTGTGGCTGTGCCGGAAAAGCACCACCCTCTCCGAGCCTCGTCTGCGGGGAGATAGCTTGGCACAGGTCCCTAGCTTTAACGTGGATAAGGGAGGATAGAAGGGGGATTACTGCTTCTTGTGGGGCATGTCTCTCCATGGCTGCGGTCTCTGTAGGGGAGCAAAGGGCCTTTCCTGCTCCCAGGTGAGGCAGCAAGTATGAAACCCTGACTGAGGGATCTACTATGGGCTTGCATTGCTATCGCTGCTTCTGATTCTGTAGCTTTTCTGGGGCTTCATTAACCCAGTTACTTGATTCACAGCTTGGAGAATTAGTATCGTTCTCTGTAACTGGGAGGCCTTTGTGTAAAGCTTGATCTTGGTGTAATTCTCAGTCAGTTTGGTAATTTTATTGGGCCTCAAAGTATTCTGTGGCTGGAGGAAATGCTCTATGTAAAACTCACAGCTTCATCTGGTAGTGATTTGTCATTTACCATGTTTTGGGCTTGCTGCCAGCTCAGCTGTTGCCAAATGAAAGGAAGACAAGGGAATAAAATGATTATCAGGAAAAGGCTTAGAAATGTTGCAAATGAAATAAACGAAGGATAGCTTAAAACTAAAACGAGGATATATATAATCAATCACAGAAATCATGGGGGCAGGCAGCAAGGGAGTTCAAGTTTCCCCTAGACTAGAGTCCTTTTCGCATTGCTAACGTTTCACTGTTATCCTTCAAATACACGTGATCAAGTGGACCACCAGGACAAAATTTCCCGTGAACCTGTAAAACTGTACTTATCTCTATTTTGTGTATCTTTATGTGTGGTTTCTACTATTAGTGGTTAAAAAGCCTGTTATTATTACACATTTACTCTGCGGTGGGAGGTAAAGGTCAGGGAGGCAGGCAAACAGGCAAAAAGGGCCGTCTCCGACCCAAAGAGGACACAACTGCAGTACTGTTTGGCAGGAGTTGCTGTCCCCAAAAGGGCTGTTTTGCAGGGCTCTGGTGAGACAACAGGCTCTCTGGAAACTGCCGGTGGGTTTACCGTCACAAGAGCCAGGAGCCGGGGGACGGTGTATCGGCGCTGCGGCAAGTGGGCCTCGGGACGCCTTCTCCTGGCCGCGAGTCTGCAAGGCTGGGCTGCTGGCCCCCGGCCCTCTCCGCACTCGGCAGTTACGGGTCTGTTTTCGTGGAGCTGGCGCTGAGTGGGAGGTACTCGGCAATTTCAGCAGCAGTGTGTATGGGCCTGGCAAGCGGCTGCTGTCCCTCACCTACAGAATAGGTGGAAGAATATTTTCAAATGGACTGCCTAAATCCGTGACCCCTTTGAAAAAGCATCCTGAGTTTTAGTTAGTGGAAGTTTTGGTTTGAAGGACTGAGCACTGCAGGTGAAAAACTTGTATTCCATACATCAGCTTTCAATGACCATATTTAGTTTGTGTAAGCAGTTGTTCTTTGTACTTTCACTACTGGGTTTTGGTTTAATACGCACATTTAGGCAGAATTTGTGACTTTATGTTGTGAAAAAATAAAAGGTCGAAAGGTAAGGGTGATTCAACAAATATTTTATCCAAATATTCTTCTAGGGGCTTGTAAATTGTTTTGGAGACAGTTCCACAGCTCTGTCAGCAGCCAGCTGTGAAGGGCATTTCTCACAACTTTTAATATACTCCTAATTTAATAATTATTCTTCTCAACTGTGTGAGGTAAGTCAGTAAAACTTAATAGAGGCAGAAACAGAGGTGTAGGGAGATTAATGACTGGCCTAAGGTCCTACAGGATCAGGGTCTGCTAGCACGGTGCTAGCCCAGCAGCACGTCCTGCTGTGGGTACGCACACACAGGTAGTGTGCTGTGAGGATGCTCTCTTATTAGTTCAGGGTCATCACGCTGACATCTGGCTAGGCATGAAGGGGTTGGCACTGTGTGGAAGGGGCCGTGCCAAGCACCAGGTCCGGAAAGCAGAGAGGCAGGCAGGGAGACATCCTTTCTGTTGCTCAACTGGGTTGGGTCGGGAGGGCAGACATGCTGGGGCAGAAGCAGTTCCCATTTATTGACCCTGGTGCGGTAGTCAGAGATGAGTGACGAAGAATGGGCCTGCAGCAAGAGCAGCAGCAGTGCTGTAGTCCTACTGCATGGTGCCTGATGTGCAGATGTGGGTTTCTTACAGGCTTTTTACCTTTTGGTAGAAAGAGGCTGAACAAAGCAGCAGCTATTCTGGTAAACTTGCACTTCTCCAGGCTCCAGCTCTGCTTACAGTGACCCAGTTTCCTCAGTCCAGACACTCTCTCCACTAATGAAGTGCAAGGACTGCATCTGCTCTTCTTTGTCCACTGTCCTTATCATGGTTACCCTTGCCATGGTTACTACTGCTACTTTCATCCCTTACTCTCCCTTTCAAATCCACTCTTCCTCTTCCTGCCTTTAATTTTTCTCCTGCTTTGAGATGCATATTGCCTTAGCTACTTTTCCCTGCTGTGCTAAATTGGTCCTTGAGGAAGGCAATGCCTTCCATCATCACATATCATTGCTGATTTTCCCTTACAGAAAGGAATGGCTGCTGTCGAGGGGGTCCTGGCCTTGATGATAGGTGGCTTGATGTCTGTTATGGTTGTAGTCTTCAAGTACATGAGCAGGAGGAATTTTCTTGTCTTGTATTTTTTTTATTCTTTCTTGAAGGTGCACTGGTACACTGAGAATAAGGAACTTAAATTGAGCTAGCAGTGGCTTCTTCCAGCATGCTGGAATACAGTTCTGTCTTATTCAGAGGGCAGAACACTGTTGCTCTTGACGTGAGACGCACCCCTACCCCACCAGCTGTTCTCCCCACCCAAAGCCTTAGCTGATGTCGAATACTGGTATGCTTTTAATGGTGGTGGGCAAGTGAGGCTGTATCTTTTTGATATAACTAAAGAAGTTATTAGATAGTGATCCTAATAGAGGATTAAGATCAAGGAAACGTTAAGTTTTATTCGAACCTTTGAGAATGACTTCCTTGGTAGTACTGTGTACAGTGCTAGTAGGATTACAAACTTAATTTAGGAAGTGTTAATGTGAACTGAAACCTGTAGGGACAGCATACACTTAAAGAAATGTCTGTTTATTGTGCTTAAAGTTTTGATTAGTGAAAGACAGGATCCATTTAGAAAAGGAGACAGGGAAAGGAAGACTGCTGAGATGCTAAATAGACATAGGAATTTAGAAATGGATTTGTATTCCATATCTGTAGAGCAGTGACATACATACTTTTTTATATTTGGGAAATGTGAATTTCTTTTCCACGCTATGCTTTAATAAAAGTGCAGATGCAACTTTCCTAACCGTAAAAATATAGGTGGTCACCACACTGAAAACTCTTCTGTATTTTGGTCACCTGTTATCCTATTTCCAGTCATTTGAGGTCATTTGCATTAAGTGAAGTCTGGAAATGTGATACATTTATGGCACCTATTTGAGCAATTTGGAAGATCTGTGGAGCTCAGTCTTTAAAATTAATTTTAGTAAGTCTGGGTGCATTATTTGAGGCTGTGTGAGAAGCAAAGAAATTAATGTGTTTCAGCCCGGTTTGTTCTACACTGTGGTCCATCATGATTGCTGTGGTTTAATCTTGGTAGGCAGCCAAACCCCACCCAGTTTCTCGCTTACTCCCCCACAGTGGGATGGGGGAGAGAATTGAAAGGGTAAAAGTGTGAAAACTTGTGGGCTGAGATAAAGACAGCTTAATAGGTAAAACAAAGCTGCGTGTGCAAGCAAAGCAAATAAGGAATTCGTTCACCTCTTCCCATCGGCCGGCAGGTGTTTGGCCATCTCCAGGACAGCAGGGCTTCATCCTGCGTAATGGTGACTTGGGAAGACAAACACCACAACTCCAAACATCCCCCTCTTCCTCCTTCTTCCCCCCAGCTGTTATTGCTGAGCACGACATCACATGGTATGGGATATCCCTTGGGTCATTGGGGTCAGCTGTCCTGGCTGTGTCCCCTCCCAACTCCTTGTGCCCCCCCCAGCCTGCTCCCTGGTTGGGTGGGGTGAGGAACAGAAAAGGCCTTGACGCTGCTTAGCAGTAGCTAAAAATGGGTGTGTGTCCTGGTTTGGCCAAAACGGGACTATTAACTACTAACAGAGAGTGTCTGCTGCCCGTTTTAAGAGCCGTCCCAGCCTTAAATGATGACAGTGTGTAATCAACACTGTTCTCATCACAAATCCAAAACATAGCACCATACCAGCTACTCTGTAGAAAATGAACTCTAGCCCATGCAAAACCAGTACAATGATGCATGAAAGGTCAAAGTTAAAAAGAAGAGTTAGCGGGAAGTCAAGATGCCAGAAAGAAAAAGATGTGTAGTGATCTGATCCAAAAATATCAGTTGCACCTTGCTGAGAGACTAAAGTGTTCTCGTTTTGCACGCACTGCTTCCCTCAAATAGAGTCTGGCTGGTTTGCAGCTAATATGCAATTGCTAATGAGAATGAGCGTTTACCTTTTCTTTTGTTTGTTACTGACATTTTGCGTAAATGTAGGCTACAGAGGTTCACATAGTAGCTTTGTCAGAGGGATGAAGAAGTGAAGATAAATGATGTGGGGGCTGGCTAGTCTTCATCTGCTGCCATCCTTGGAGACATTAAAAAATGATCTGCTTTCCAAGTGTCCCTGCTTTGAGTAGAGGTTGCCAGATCACCTTCTAAGGTTTCTTCCAACCAAAATTATTTTGTGATTTGTGATAAGAGAAATTCAGAAAAAAGTTTGACTTATTAATTTATCCTGTCTAGGTATTTCTTCAGCACATCCTTGGTTACTACTGCATTTCTGCGAGAATACCCCATTTGATTAAATGCCTGGAAAGATTTCTGATTATTTAATGATATGCTTATGACTAATTCATGCTCCCTCCAGATGAGTGAGTCAAAATCCAGGCTAGCTGGCTGTGAGTTATGCACCCAATCTGAAAATTTATTTTCATTTATTTTCTTAATCTGAACTGCAGGATTTATCTAATATTTTCATCTTCTCAAAACAATGAGAATGCCATTTCTAAGCCTCTCTTAGTAGAAAAATGGTAATGTACTTTGGAAACAGGAAAAATAGAAAGAAAATATTTACATTTCTAAACAAAATATCTATCCAAGCAGGTAATCACTCTGAGAAAGACAGAGGGAATGTTCCGAGGCTGACAGCAGCCCATGAAAAGTCAGGCGAGCAGTAAGAATGGCGGGGAAGGGTAACAACTGTGTGTCTATCTCCAAACGGAAAGAATATAGCATAATGTTTTTCACTGCACTATAAGTAGTTAATAGAATAAGTGCAGATTAAATGAGCTTCCAGGAAGACTTCCTAGGAACATCAGAGTTTTTTCATGCTAACAACAATGTTAATACCATTTTCACAGAATCACAGGATAGCTATGGTTGGGAGGGGCCTCTGGAGATCGCTCAGCACAACCCAACTGCTCAAGCAGGGTCAGCTACACCAGGCTGAGTTTTAAATATCTCCACAGGTGGAGGGTCCACAGCCTCTCTGGGCAACAAGTGCCAGTGTTTGACCACCCTCACAGTGAAAAAGTGTTTCCTTACGTTCAGACGGAGCTTCCTGTGCTTCAGCTGGTGCCCATTGCCCCTTGTCCTCCCAGTGGGCTGCCTCTTCTTCCTCCCCTCCCGTCAGGTATTTACACACATGGATAAGACCCCCTGAGCCCTCTCTTCTCCAGACTGAAGAGTTCCAGCTCTCTCAAACTCTTCTCACTTTCCAGCCTAGGAAACCAGTTTCCCAATGCAGAAGATGCAACTAACTTTTTTTTCTGTAAGACAACTTTCAACTCTCGCCTCAGATCTGCCAATCTCATTGAAACTCTGTTTGTGAAACCCCAGGGGGTTTCTTGGAGGGCCCAGTGAGCCCAGTAGCCCTTGCCCACTGCCTCCAGCTTTCCTGGCGGATGAGCCTCAGGGCCACAGAGCGGGGCTGGGGGCTCTGGGCACAGCCCTGGTGCGAGTGAGCAGCTGGGTGGGTCTCCGCTTTGAGGGTGTTTCTGAACAGAGGTCCTGCCAAGCTCCCGCCTGCGCTGGCTTCTCCACCACTGCCAGCCAGCAGAACTACCCTGTTCACCAGCCTTGGACATATTCAGGACGTGTGAGGCCAGAGTCTTACCTCAGGTTTCTAAGTTTTACCTGAAAGTTTGATAGTTATGGGTAAGCTGTTCCAGACTGAAACTGAGGATGTGATCCAGTTGGTTTTCCAGTGTGGTGAGGGGAGAGGGCTGAGATCAATCACTACAAGGAGCATCTGTGGGCATATGGACATTCTCTTTATGTATAAAACCAGTTGCGATTTAAAACTGATTAGAAAAAAGAAGAGCCACAAAAATGAGACTCTTTCTGATGACAGGATCAACTTCTATTAAACTATCAGCAGTTTAGACTTTGCTGCCTTAAGAGGCAAAAAGCAATCTTGATTTAAAACAAACAAATAAATCTCCCTTTTTTCCTGTTTGCTCATGCCACTATTCCTGCTATGTAATCTGAGCATAAACGAAAGCACGCTGCTAAACGTTCTGAAGCCTTCATTTAGCATCAGCATGAAGAACTTTAAAAGAAATAATACAAACAAGTTGAATGTATATAAGGAGTCTTGGAAGATTACATCGCAGATAAGGAAAATGCTTAGGATTTTCTTTTTGTATGTGTAATGCCTTTGCAACCTACTTGCAACATTATTCCCTGCATGAGGGCCCCCTAATTATTTCATCATGCAGCAGGAAATTCTGGTAGGTCATATATAAACAGCCCAAGGCAGAGACCTCTTCATCAGATAGAGCGTGACATCTGACATCTGTGCAGCCTGCCGTTCATATGCCACAATTAGCCAGGCAGCCCAAACACTAACTAATGCAGGAGCAACTGGGAGCACGGGGCTAACTGGTGGTGGCAAAGGTCTCCCCTAATCCAAAACTAAAACTTCTGCATCCCTTCCCTTTCCCGATGGCCATGTCCCACCCCTCGCCTGTCCAAGCCCACAGCAGGCTCGGTCACGGTGCGGTGTCAGCCTGCCCAGGTGGGGTGGGATCCTGACCCTGCTGTGCGCAGAGGCTCTCCCGGAGGATGGGGTGATGCGTGCACCCCTCTGTCCTCATGTGCCCCTCGGGCAGAGCCGGGCCGCGCGGTGGCTCTGCCACGGCCGGGCTGGTACGCTGAGCCCAGCAGAGGAACTGCATGGTCACGGCTTTGGCTGGGGCCCTGTCCGGCGCCGCGCTCAGAGCACCTCCTGGCACTGGTGCACCCTTAGTAAAGGAACCAGCTCCCAGTGCTGCCGGCTGAGAGCCTGAGATGCCGTGGTGAGGAACGGCTGCAGGTAGGAGACAGCTGAAAGTCAGGTGATTCCGATGAATTAGGGCTCTGCGTCAGACATGAGCCATGACTGCTTATTTTTTCTTCTCATTGTACTTATTTTCATGGTTCCTCCACAAAAAGGCAGATTATTTTTCCTTAAACGAGTAATGTTCAGTGGTGTTTCCTTGGCGTAGAAAATGGCTGCTGAGGGACACTGTTGCAAGCAGGAGCCTGGGGAGGCGTTTGAGAAGCGCAGGGCAAGCAGGTGCCAGCACCCCCCGCTCTGCCCTCCGGCACGCCTTACCTGAAGGTCCCTGCCTCTCCACAGCCCCTTTCCCGACCCGGCTTGCCCGGGCCACGCTGCGTGTCCAGGAGAACTGCAACAGCATTGCTAGCTCTGACACTTGGTTAGTTCATCTGTCTGTCTTGGATGAAAGTAGCGGACCGCGTGAAAAACAAAGGAAAATTCTCTGAAGGAACGTTTTAGGGAAACAGCAGTTCTCCAATGTGACATGTATTTTTCCCTCTAGTGTATATTTCCACTGACTTCAAATATACAACTCTATTTCATTATTATTGTTATTGTTCAGACTATTGGATTCTGTTTTCATATGTCTTGGCTGTTTTGAATCAAATAAGAAAGTTGTTTTACATAGTTTTTGACTTCGGCTTTAACCTTAAGCTCAGCCCTAGAAAAAATCTATGTTCAGCAGTTTTGTGCACTCTGTCCAAATCTATTTACACAGGAAAATACTCTTTCCATTACTGCATTTAAGGACACGATAAATTCCACAAGTTTTCAGAAATTGAGGATAGCTGCAGTATTTGAAGACGGACTTTTAGTGTTAATGCTAGACTACTGAGGCTTGAGCTCTGCCGAATCTCTCGGTACAAAATCTTCTTCAGACAAACAATTCATAATCAGTCTTTTGTCAAATTTCAGTCATTCAGTAATGCTAAGGATTTCCTGAAAAGTCAACATTTTTTTTTTCCCTTGGGTAAGTGACTGAATCGGGTTAAGTTTGTTTGCTGAAATCAGCTATTTTAAAATCAAAGGGTGTCACTGACTGAAATAGCTTCCTATTCTGATGTTTTCTGCTGTACTTTTTACGTTAGTTACATTTGTAATCAGATAATTCCTCATTAACCCTTTTTTCTAACCTACCATTCCTTCATAGCATCATCATAAATTTCAGTATACATGCATTCACTTTTATTGTTAAGATTGTAACACAGAACATTTTTTGCACTTAGTGGAAGTTTAAAATATAATCTCTGAAGTGGACTTTCTACAACCTCCGTCTACATCTTTAAGACTCTCGGATAATCCTGACCTTGTGTACCTGTACTTACTCCTGACTTGGAAGATACTCCTCATCTTCCTTTTGTTTCAGGGTTAATAAAATGAAGTGTCTTACCTTAAGACATTCAGTATTTCTGGCAAACGAAAATATTTAAAACTGCCCTTGTCCTTATGGGTGATTTTAACTTCCCAGATGTCAACTGGGAACATCTTACAGCAGACACAAACAGCTACCGGCAATCCCTGAAGCACATTGGCGATGACTCTCGGTGCAGGTGCTAAGGGAGCCGACTGGGAAAGGTGCCCTCCTAGATCTGTTGTCTGTAAACAGAGAGGGACTCGTGGGCCAAGTGGTGAGTCGTGGCTGTCTCGGTCACAGTGACCACGAAGTAGCTGAGTCTCAAATTGTTGGCGACGGGAGAAAAACTGCCAGGAAAACTTGGGCCCTGGACCTGAGAAGAGCAGACTTGGGGCTGCTGAAGGAGCTAGTTTGTAAGGTCCACTGGGAGTCTGCTTTTGAAGGTATTGGGGTCCATGGATGCTGGTCACTTTTTAAGAGCCTTCTCTTAAGAGCGCAGGAGCAGGCCCTTCCAATATGTGGGAAGTCAAGCAAGTGCAGAGATATGGATAGGCTAGAGAGCCACAGCCCATGAAATTTAACAAAAGCAAGTGCTGGATTCTCCACCTGGGACAGCGTAATCCTTGGTTACACATAAAAATTGGGGGACAAGAGGCTGGAGAGCAGCCCTGTGGAAAGAGATCTGAGGTTTGGATTGATGACAAGTTGAGTATGAGTCAACAGTGCGCCCTGGCAGCCAAAAGGGCCAACCATGTCCTGGGGTGCATCAAGCACAGCATCACTGGCCGGTCGAGGGGCCCTGGTGCGCCCCCACCTCGAGTGCTGTGTGTACTTTTGGGCACCTCAATATAAGAAGGACGTCAGACATTAGAGTGTCCAGAGGAGAGTGACAAGGAAGGTGAAAGGTCTCGAGGGCAAGACTTAGGAGGAGCAGCTGAGGTCACTTGATTTGTTCAGCTTGGAGAAGAGAAAGCTGAGGGGTGACCTCATCACTGAGGGATGACCTCATTGCTGAGAGGTGACCTCATCGCAGTCTACAGCTTCCTCAAGAGGGGCGGCGGAGAGTGAGGTGCTGATCTCCTCTCTCTGGTGACCAGCAATAGGACACGGAAGAAATGGAGTGAAGCTGCATCAGGGCAAGTTCAGACCGGACATTAGGAAAAGGTTCTTCATTGAGAGGGTGGTGGGTCACCGGAACAGGCTCCCCAGGGCAGCGGTCACAGCACCAAGCCTCTCAGAGTTCAAGGAGCATCCAGACGGTGCTCTCGGTCATATGGTTTAGTTTTAGGTAGTCCTGCGAGGAGCAGGGAGTTGGATTCGATGATCCTTATGAGTCCCTTCCAACTGGAGATCTTCCATTATTCTGTGAATCTATGACTTGTTTTACACAACTTTTAAGGTGAAATTCTGATCTACTTAGAGCTTCCTCTGCTCTATTTTGCAGCTTGGGACCTAGACATTTAGCTGGAAGGAAAGTAATTTTTATTTTTCATTAATCTATAAATAGGAACAGTATCCTATGAAGTTCAGGCTAATATTACCACTGGCAAATGATGGTGCATTGCCAAAGTTCAAAACATTCAGTTTATCATTTCTTGAAAATTGCCAAGTAAATAGGTTATTTCCACCTTCAGTTATTACTGAAGCATTAGTGGCCACAGAGGGGAAAAGAGCCCGTCTCAATGAAGTTTTTAATCACTTCTCAATGCAAAGAGGACCTAGTATGCTATTCACAACACAAAAGCTCATTTCCCCACCAAGATTCAGCTATTGGAAGACGTTGCTATTACATCCGCTGTAATCTACGCTACTGAATACAGAACACTCCTGTAGCTTCAGCAGTCCCCTTGTAATTTTCTGTGTTTTAAAAATTTTCACAAACATTTGTGAGTTTTATTTTTAGAAAAGAGTTATTCTTGTGATTGCCTCTGTTTTTACACTGTTGTATATCTGACAGGTCATGATAGGCAATTTTGGAGCTTCTGCATAAACTCCCCTGAGACTTGTAGCAATTACTGCTGATCCTTGTAAAATGACTCCTCCACTCCTGCCAGGAAGGGCAAAATGGCTTTTTGATTTGTGGGTGCAATGTTACCCTTGCAGCCCCTTTCACAAGCCTGGTCAGGATCCAGTTAGGGATGTAATTTGCAGTCTGCCTAAATAAGGCTGCCATAAATACATTTACAACTTAAGTAAGAAGCACAGGTTAGGCTGTGATCGCTGTTCCTGTTGCTCCTTCTTTGTGCTGATCGATATATCCCAGACACGGTGCATCATAAAATATTATCATGTGATGCATACATAAGAAAATATGCTTGTTTCCAAAGTGATCCTATCTGTAGTGCTTTTAGGTAAACTACAGTTATTCTGGCAAGACTTCTCCATCTGTTTCTCTCTAATTTTCAGCAGTTTTTGGAGTAATTTCCTGCTGTCACTGGTTCCACTCTGGGATTCTCAAGCCTCCTCCTGAAGTCTCAGGGGCTCTGGACATAGACTTGCCCCCAGGGAACCACAGTTCCCCTCAAGTTATTGCCTACTGGCATAGAATCATAGAATCATAGAATCATTATGGTTGGAAGAGACCTCAAAGATCATCAAGTCCAACCATATACCTGATGCCACCATGCCCACTAAACCATGTCTCAAAGCGCCACATCTAAACATTTTTTGAACACCTCCAGGGATGGTGACTCCACACCTCCCTGGGGAGCCCGTTCCAATGCCTAACGGCTCTTACAGTGAAGAAGTTCTTCCTAATATCCAACCTGAACCTCCCCTGGCCCAACTTGAGACTGTTTCCTCTTGTCCTATCGCTAGTTACTTGGGAGAAGAGACCAACCCTCACCTCGCTACACCCTCCTTTCAGGTCGTCGTAGAGGGCGATAAGGTCTCCCCTCAGCCTCCTTTTCTCCAGACTAAACAACCCCAGCTCCCTCAGCTGCTCCTCATAAGACACGTTCTCCAGGCCCTACTAGCCTTGTTGCCTTTCTCTGGACACGCTGCAGCACCTCAATGTCCTTCTTGTAGCGGGGGGCCCAAAATCGAACACAGCACTCTAGGTGCAGCCTCACCAGAGCAGAGTACAA
>NW_009602468.1:1290-1583 GCF_000690535.1 Cariama cristata | reverse complement strand
GGGACACCCCCAGGGGAGGGATTACACGGGGGAATTTTTGGCACAGACATAATTGCTGAGATAACTGCTGATTGTGGAGTTTGCAGACAAAAAAAATTAGAGTGGCCGGGGTCAGTCATAATTGGTAAATATTTGTCTATCTAATCAAAAGGCCTTTTAATTAACAATTTTGTTCTTGCAACTGCTTTAATTTTTTTTAAGAACTTCTGCAGGAAGTCAATTAGACCCAACAGATGGTGAAGAACATCCCAGCATCAGCACATCCCACCATCTGCCACCACTGGCGAGGGGAG
>NW_009602468.1:917-1199 GCF_000690535.1 Cariama cristata | reverse complement strand
TCCCCCGCAACGGGGGCGACGTGCAGCCGGCGCCACGGCAGGCGCAGAGGGGCCAGAGCTGTCTGAGCCACGCACGCTGGGGCTTTCAGGGCTGCAGCTCTGCCTGGGGCAGTTTCGCCTCTCCTGGGCAGCTCTGGTCAGCCCCAGCCCGGAGAGCGCAGCAGGAGGAGAGGGCAGCTCTGTGCTCTGCCCTGCCTCGGCGCTGGATCCGGGCGGCACCAGCAGCTGGCACAGCTCGGGGCAGGCACGGCTTTGCCCGCCACAAAGCAGTCACACCTCCGC
>NW_009602468.1:0-896 GCF_000690535.1 Cariama cristata | reverse complement strand
GCTCTGATCCCTCAGCTGGGGACCGTGGCCTGGTGCCCCTGCCCTCTTCTCCCCACAGGGCTGCCTGGCACTGGTCCCCAGGCGGTCTGTCCCTGTGGGGCTGGAGCAGAACTGCCTGGCCCTCAGGAGAGAAACGCCTGCAGGGATGCCGGGCTAGGGATGCCGGGCACTGCTGTGCGGGGACACAGGGCACACACCATGCAGGGACACGGGGCACTGCTCTGTGGGGACTCAGGGCACACACCGTGCAGGGATGCAGGGCACTGCTGCGCAGGTATACAGGGCACACACCGTGCAGGGACGCGGGGCACTGCTGTGTGGGGACACCGGGCACACACCGTGCAGGGACACGGGGCACTGCTTTGTGGGGACACGGCACACACCATGCAGGGACGCGGGGCGCACGCTGTCCCATGTCCCTCACGCTGCCCTTGCCTCCACCTCTGCAGGCAGGGCTGCATCTCCACAGGTGAGCTGGCAGTGCCTGCACCTGCTGCTCTCCACAATCAGGAGATTGCTTTGCACAAGAGGCATCTGACGTGTCTCTTCCTCAATCAGCTGCTCTTCATGCCCAGCTCCGTGCCACTCGCTGCTGATTGCCCTTTGTCTCCTGCAAGGCAGCGCAGGCAGCGGGGCTGTAGCTCTCCCGCGGCGGGCACAGCGCTGCTCCCAGGGTGGCTCTGCCCTCCTCTCCCCACGTTCCCTGTGTCCCTTGCAGCTCCTGCTGGGGGAACATGCTGGGGCTTTCCCAGCTCCGGGGGCTTAGCCCAGTGCGAGCTGGAGGGGAGTCCCTGGGATGGGCTCTCTGCTGGGTGCTTTGGCCTCACGTGGGTGCAGGGCCCCCGTCCCTGCCCGTGGGAAGGTGGCCAGAGAGCACCCGGCCAGCCGGGTCACCA
>NW_009602467.1:11929-12172 GCF_000690535.1 Cariama cristata | reverse complement strand
CCCTCGGGGTGCCCCCCAGCCCCGCTCACCCTGGGAGGAGGCGCAGAGAGTAGCACATCTATTTTTGCACATGCCTACGCGGCACGCTCGGCCGTCTCTGGGAGGCCGAGCTGTCAGCAAACAATGATTTCAACTGGGTTTAAAGGCAAAAGAAATCCAGTGTCAGCCGCCGAGCAGGAGCCCAGGAGCAGTTTGGAGAGGCCAGCGGCAGGGGGGCTGGGGAGACAGGCGCGACCGACGAGC
>NW_009602467.1:9009-11806 GCF_000690535.1 Cariama cristata | reverse complement strand
GCGGTTAGTGCCGGCGAGAGAGGCTGAAATGGCAGCCCCGGCGTGCTGCCCTCCCGCGTGGGTCGCTGCTGCTGTCTGCGCGTTTGCCGAGCGCTGGCAACGGGCGGATCGCTGCCCGATAACGGGAGCAACCCCTGGCTCGGCAGGTTCATTGCCGAGAGGGAGGAGGACGCAGCAATCCCCGGCTTGTTCCAGCCAGGGAAAACCAAAGGAGCAGGGGCAGGGGGCGAGTGGCTGAAAGCCTAACTCTTTTCTAATTAACTTGGCTGCTCAACGGCTCCGCCGCACAAACACGAACACCGTCTTTGGCTCGCTGGTGACTTGGGTCTTGGCTGCACCACCTCGTAAAGCAAACTTGTTAAGCTCGTGCAGCGTGCTCGCTATGGGGAGAGCTCCTTCCTTCCCCACAGAGCCTCCCACTCAACCTGTGGTGGTTCACGTGGGAGACAGCTCATCCCGTGCCAAAACCGGCGTCGTGTGCTGCTCAGCATCAGCTCGCCTAGCAGCACGCATCCCTCCTCCAGTTATCCGTGCAGCGTGCTCGCTATGGGGAGAGCTCCTTCCTTCCCCACAGAGCCTCCCACTCAACCTGTGGTGGTTCACGTGGGAGACAGCTCATCCCGTGCCAAAACCGGCGTCGTGTGCTGCTCAGCATCAGCTCGCCTAGCAGCACGCATCCCTCCTCCAGTTATCCGAGGATGCTGCGGCTCTCTTGCAGGGGGTTTATCGTCAGACAGAACAAGCAGTGTCACTGTTCCCTCTCAATGAAGGAGCAGCTCTGAACACACCGAAATGCCTCTGGATTTTCTCTGCAAACATTGCTTGTTGCCGGGAATTTGTGTTCTGCCGGACTGTTTGCTCCTCGTCAACACAGAGGAAATTTGGCCGGGTGCTTCAACACCTCTAAAGCAAACAATGTGTAGTTCTTTAAGCAAAAAAAGCAAACACATCTTTCACTGAAATGTAGATTAAAAAAAAAAAACAACCCACAAGAAGAAAAGCAAGGGCCATGCCTATATCCTGTTGGAAGATGGGAGCATCAGGACCGGCCTGGCAGCGACGGGACAGCCTGCACCTTCCTCTGGGCAGGGCCGGGGTGCTGGGTCGCAGGCTGGGGCCCAGTTAGCTATGCTGCACTCGTCGGGTTCGTGCCCCTTTTTGGGGAGCCCCCGCTCCGGCCCCTGCCCGGGATGGGGCGGCACTGCCCGCAGGCACCTTGGTTCTGGAGCCGCTGCTGCTGCAGGTCGGGCTTTTAATGTTTTTTTTTATTTCTTTCTCTAATTTTACTTAGCAGAAATTGAATCTCCGTTCCAGTTTCTTCCAATTCCATAAAGGGATATCAGTTACACTGTAAGTCCAATTTATTCTTTTCTATGTATTCATTAAATCCCGGTTAGTTACTGCACTATTTAATGGAATTGATGGTGTAATTAAGCTACAGGCAGACATTAACAACCAGAACCATCAGGGAGGTTTAGGATCCTTTACTACGCTGTTCCCGGTGTTATACAGCTTCTAATTTCATAACAATTACTCCAACCGGTTGGTTCAAACCGCACACGTCAGGCATACTGAACACCCCAAGCCCAGCTCCGGAGCAGCCCTGGCTGCGACGTTGCGTTGCCCTTCACTTCGGCCTCGCCGCAACATCCCCGCACACACGACATATCCCGAAGATGTTCCGCAGGATGGCCTTTATGCTTTCTTTGCTTTGCTCAATGTCCTCTACCCATCTAATTCAGAGTACACTTTCCTTGAGAACATTTTCTTTTTTTAATACAAAAGCCCTCATGCTGGTTTCTTCCGAATTAATCCCAGTTTACGCCAGCAGAAGCTAGGAGAGCTGTAGCTCCCTTGCACATCTGTGACATGCATGCCTCTCAGTTTCAAGTTTCATAACTTGGGAATAATTATCTCATTTTATTGCTGGGGGCTGGAATAAGAGGAGAAATTTGGGACAGTTCGCACATTGCTCCGAGATTCACAGACGGGGCAACGCGTTATCATTCTCACAAGTGCATCAGCTCCAAAGAGATGAACACCTCGACAGCGCGTGCCTAACATGATTTCCACTGGTGCTCAGGTAGGATAATCCAGCGCAGCAGGGAGGCTTGAAATGCCCAACAGTCCGGCCCAGGGACTTTATCCTGTACAGAAATCCTCTTTTTCCCCCACAATGAAATCTGTTCTGGACCCTCCGCTCCTTATCCCCTGGCAGAGGGAAGTATAAACCAAAGACATCAGCCGGAGCACTCATACCTTACCCCAGGGCTAAAAAAAGGCGAGGCCACGGGGTTTCCAGCCTTCCGAGCACCCGGGTGCGTCCCTCCTCCTTGGGCTTGCAGAAACCCCCGTGCTCCCCCAGCAGCTTTGGTTCCCACCAGGCGTGGTGCAAACACGCCGGCAGATAAATACTCGCCTGCTGAAGTTTGCCTACCAGCGGGAGGACTGAGCCGGGGCCTTGCAAGCCAAGGAGGAGATGCCCATCTCTGTGCAGCAGCTGGAGCAGAGAGAAGCTGTCGTGGGGCAACATCTGCGCTCCGCCCGGGCAACCGCCCGCGGCTCTTGGCCCCTTCCCTGCTCCCAGAGCTGCGGCACCAGCGCCGTGCCCGAGGCTGAACTTCCCAAGGGCTTTGCGGGAGGGAGGGAGGCGAAGCTGCAACGATGACTGCCAACTGCCATTGCGTTAAGAGATTGCTTCCTGGTGCCTCATCTGCCCAGAGATATCAGCAGCCAGGATCTTATCACGCTGTAATTACCAGGCGTAGATGTGCACTAATTGGCTCTCTGGAGTAAA
>NW_009602467.1:298-8749 GCF_000690535.1 Cariama cristata | reverse complement strand
CCAGCGGCTGCTTTCCATGGCCAGATCCTGCTGGGAGGGCAGGGAGCTGCGCTGCAGCCTCCCATTCCCAAGGTCCCACCGCTTGGTAGGAAAGCCGATGCCAACCCTCCTGTGCTCGTTCTGCCCGTTCAGGCGCTTCACCTCCAAAAGCCTGGTGTGCCTCCCCGGTGGGCTCAGCTGGGGTCCTGCCGCCACGCAAAACGGGCACAGCGGTCAGAGAAGGTCCCCGGGAAAAGGCAGAGCCGGCCCTGTGTACCTGCTGAGGTCGGGCAGCGGAGGAGCGATGCTCCCCAGCCGGGCTCTGCCTCTGCTCTGCAATTAGCCTGTGTTTGTCTCTTTGACTCCGAGTGATATTTACCAGGTTAGAGCTTGGGACCCGGGTAACTCTAGCAGCCTGATGAAGAGATAGGTAATCGAGAGGCTGCTCCTCTGGGACTGGAAACCGTGCCACCTTGATCGGAGCGGGTAAGGAGGCCGGCCGACGAGCGGGGCTCCCACAGGTGCACCCTCATCCCCCCATCTGTTTGTTAACGACCTGGCTTTTGCTGATGTTTGGTTTGCATAACACAATAATATAATAACATGATGGCTGGTAAGAGGGGACTGAATGCCAACTAGGGGCAGGGGCGCTGCAGGAAAGGACCATTCCCATGCCTGCCCACAGAACCAGCAGGGCTGGATGGGACCTCAGGGAGCGCAAGCCCGTGCCCCAGCACCAAGCCAGCCCCTGGGAACAGGGCCCTTAACTGCTCACAGAGACCTTCGGCCTCGGAGGCTCCTTGCCATCCCTCGGTGGCTGGCTCCGGCATCGCTCCTACAGCGATCTCACAGCTGACCGGCAGACCTTATTTCCACTAAGTTCACCTGATTTCTTCTCAACCTCCCCCACTGTCCTTGGAGTGGCCAAACGCCATCTTTTCATGCCTTTCTTCCTTGTAAAACGCTCTATGTTCTGGAGGGCAGGTATCTCGTGAACACGCCTGCTGCCGTCCCTCGCACGTTGCCTTTTCCAGCATGCTCTACCAGGGACGCAGCTGCGTCCTCTTAGCGTGGCCAAGGTCGGCTTCTCTAAAATAGCACAATAAAATTACCTCACAGGAGCAGGACGCTCCTGCTAATCGCAGCTTTGCTGGTTTAAGTGTTGCTACACGAGGCGTTTCGCCGGCCCAGTTTCACCATGCTGCTTTCCCACCTCTGCCAGAGCAGCAATGTCAGCAGAAGGGCACCGAGCAGTCGCCGCTCCTACAAACGCACTCCCTCGGACTTAAGCCCTGATAGACGCAGAGGCTGGGAGATGCCCGAGCGGGTTTCGTCCCCACCGCTGCCGCCCCCCAAACGGCTCACCCGAGCCCCTTCCCCTTCGCCCAAAACACCGCTCCTTGCCTTGCAGGAGCTGGGGGCTGCGCCGAGGGCTGGCTGCACCTCGGCCGTGCGCAGAGGTATGCATCTGCAAGGCACCCTAAAATGAAACGCACCCTTTAAGTGCGGGAAATTACTGTTCTATTTTATTGCCGCTGCAGCTAAAAAACAGAGAATGAGAAAATCATGCAGAAAAGCTAAGTTAGGGATGGTCTTTTTAAAAAAAATAAAAATCTATTGTCTTTACTGAAAGGAAAACGCCTCAGAAAATCACAGCATCGTCATCTGGGTGACGGGAGCCGGTAATGCAGAGAAGGGGCCCTTCCCTGGGGCAAGATTTTTAATAACTTCCTAGCTATGGGAGGCTGTTAGCGAATCTCAGCTGGAAGATTTTTTTTTTCACCCAGCTGGATCTTGCAGTCTTCTTACATCATTAACTCACCGAGATAATTTTTGAAGAGAGGTTTGTTTGATTTCCTTCCTGACAAACCTTCCAGGTAAATCACTGCGCTCTTCTGTTTTCCAAGGGAGAACGAAGTGTCTGATGTGAAAATCATTTTGTCCTGCTGGACCAACCCGTGGGCCGGCATGCTTTTCCCGGGTCAGGGGAACGCCAATGCCAAATTTCATGGCTCCTTCGCCAGCCTCTGCAGACGAGCCGCAGGGGGCACCTCTGACGCTTACTTCCTCGCCCCCCCCCCCAGCCTCTGCAGACGAGCAGCAGAAGAGGTTCCCGCTTGATGGTTTCTGACTGCTCTGCAAATTGCTGTCCCCGGAGTGCCGGAGCTTGGGCTCGGCAGGGTGCAAGGGGAGCCGAGGTGCACCCACGCTGCTGCGGCACCAACCTGCCCGGTTGCCGTGTCCTGCTCCTTAGCTGATGCTTGAATTGACGAATCTGGGGTTGAGAAGAAACTTTTCTTTCAAATCCCATTAACAGCAATCATAGTACTCTTTCTTTTTTCCTTATATCTTAAGAAATTCCTTGCTATTGCCAGGGCCTAAGGTCAATGCTTTCCTTTCTCCCGCTCCCACTGCCACGCAACTGTTACGCTTCTCTTTTTCTATAGATCTGAAGTTTGTAACAGGCACCACAAGATGTTTCGTGGCCTCTGATAAATGAAGGTTTTTCCGTAAACTCTTCTCAACTGTTGTGTGAATGCCCAAGGTAACGGAGGACTTCATCCAGCTGCCGCGCTCCCTCCTAGACGCAGGAAGAAGTGGTCTTTGCTGCACGTGTAACAGGTTGGTTGGTTGGATTATTTTTTCCACCTGCTTCAGCTGAGGACTTGGGATTCTACGCTCTTTTCTTTAATTTTTAATTTTAAGAGCCGAGTGCACAGAAATCCATCCTGCAAACAAAAGCCCAGATTTTGGGACCGTTTGGGCGTGCATCCATCCCTTGAACGCTGTAAGCCTGGCCAGCTTCTGCTCTAGTAGACCACTTGCACAAGTAACCCCAGGTCATATTTTTAGCCCTTACTAAATTATTACTGGAAAATGACCCTGCAGCCATGAGTTTCTCAGGTAATCTAACCGCTGCTCTTGCATCGGTTTTAAATGAGTTGCCTTTTAATTCTGTCAAGGTTGTTCGCTCGGTCTTGCGGCACGGGGACGGATAAATATTGCTCCTACTACAGGAAACAAAGTGGCTTTGGCTGAGAAAATATGCCTGGGGGGACAATTGGTCTGGCCTGGCTGTTATGGATGACACGGGTCCAGAGGGACGGGCTCTTTCGAAGGTTGCTCCCCCACCTGCCCCGTCCTGTCTGCATGGCTCAGCCTTGGTCTAGAGGGATTACTTCAGTGACAGGGGAATCGCATCTCCATTTGTCACTCCCCACGGAGCGGGGACAAGGAAGACAATTAGTGTGAAGGGGGAGGCAATGTTTATGATGTAGAGCCTTGTCCATTAGTCAAGTGCGTATCAGCGTGGGTGTTTGCCCGTCCCTGAAGGGCAATGAGAGAGTTTGGTGGGGTCATCAAAAGGCCTCTCCCTCCTTCTCCAGAGGCTCAGCTTTCATTAAAAAGATCATGAAAATAAAATAATAAAGTAGTTCTCCGGCTGTCACATGCAGCCAAGCACTCCTCAGCAGCAGAAGCGGAGGTAGCCAATGCCACTTCCCCACCTGCATTTGCAGAGAGCCTGAGCCAGGATCTCCCAGGTGAGAGGGGCAGGCAGGGGGATGCCCCACATTAATCGGGAGGGTTCAACACACTGCTCTTCCACCGAGTGGGGAAACATAGATTATGCAGCTGTGCCTAATGAAGAGCTGTTGGACTGTTAATGCTTTTAACCCTCTAGCAGCACAAGGCCATGGGAGAAGTTTAATTTCTTTAAGCGTAGACTCAGCCTACAGATTTGGCTCAGGAAATGGATTTCTTCAAAGCAGAACAGAACCACCAGGTCACCACAAGAAAGCACCGTAAGAGCAAACAGCACATCGTTCCTTCCCAGGTAGCCTTAGCCCCGCTTCTCCTGTTCTGCAAAGATCCACCGCCGACCTTTTTCATTGCATTCACTTCTTTCTTTCAATGGACAGAGGAGTTTCGCATATTTGTCACATGCAGTCATCCTGCTCAGCTTGAATTGCCCAGGGAGGCCGAGGCTGAGACCTGGGCTTCCCGGGGACACGTCCCATTTTCTGCTTTCTGCTCTGGCAGACCTCATGAGCCTTCAGCGCGTCGGAGCAGGATGCGCTGTACCGTTCCCTGCCCAGAGCACCTCTTCCATCAGCCTCGCTCCGGGCTTCTGGTTGTTTTTGTTATACCTGTGGGTGGATGCGGGAGTCTTTGATCATCCAGGATTACTGCAGCATTATGAGCTTTCAGGCAGAAGTGGATGCTCTGGATACAAAAGTGGGTCATGTACGGTGGTGTGCTGGGGATGCTCTCACGCACAAGGACGGGGGGAGGCCAGGAGAGAGGATGGAGGAACTGACTGGTGCAGGGTTTGCACGGTGCAGACTCTGGCCAGCCTGTATCTGCCTGCCCTGGCTGTGCTTGAAATTCGGTTCCTGGGAGTTTTCCTTGGGGCGCTTGCCGGGCTGCACGGGGACAAAAGGCTTCCTGTGCCAATGGAAGACTGCCTGTTTCCAGAGGTAAGGGGAGATGCAGGAGATCCAGGCGTGAACAGGCTTCTCCCATGCCCAGCGCTGAGCTTCTTCCTTTCCCCTGCACGCCAGCACGGGCCCCGCAGCGCTCTGCACCGGCGTACACGATGGCAGGAGCTGCTGGAGGTGGGAATCACGCCCGGCCACGTCCCCATTGCGTATTCCCTCAGATGTGTTCTGCTGCTAATGAAATAATGTAAGAGACATCATTCTCCGTCACTTCCAGTTACACCCCCCCGCGCAGCAGCCTGCCAGCATTCCCCTTCTTTGCGAGTGTAACAAACCTCTGCTAAAAAGAAAGGCCATTAATAATAATTACCCATAAAGAAGGGAAAAAAAACCCCACACACTCTCTCTCTTTTAATGAGCCCTAAAAAAAAAAGTTTCTTAATTGAAAAGCTTTCTACTTTGGAGACAGCACCAACACTTCAGAGAAGTCCAGGCAGCTCCGGCAGGTGAAGATGAAACGAAGGAAGGTGTTAGACAGTGCCTCACAGGGGTGGAGAGACGGACCTCAAGGTCAGGGGTCACACCAACACCATCACCGAAATTCAAGGGATTATCAAGAAGGCACTAATTGGATTGAAAGGAGGCGGCAGATGGGAAGAAACAAAGCAGGAAAACAGCTTTGGACCAAACATCATTAGAAACAGAAGTTTAGGCGAGCAAGAGGAGCGTGTCCCGAGCCCAGGAGACAGGCAGAGCGCGAGTCTGCTGGAGATCCCCCCCCCGGTACCGCCTCTGCCCACGGCAAGGAGTCCTCGGGCTGGGGTTGCTCCTCCTGCCTCCGTAGGGCTCGGGGGGGCTCAGGGGGACGACCCACCCGCCGGAGCAGAGAAGCTGGTGCGTGGCGTGGGAGGAGGCACGTGGCTCGGCGAGCAGGACCTCTCCCTTCAGGGTCTTCTGCAGAGGCCGTAATTCCACTCATCGAGGGCAGGGAGTAATCTTCTCCTGTCCGGAAGGGGCTGGAGGATTTATGAACCCACCCGTCTGGTGGTGAAGTGCCCTCTTGGCAAACGGTTTGCTAAGCCTTCGTTCATCTTCCTCCCGCGCAGCGGCTGTGCAAGGACGGGCAGCGGGCAGCGCCCCGCCGAGACTGCGAAGCAGGGGAGGGAGGAGGGAAGAGGCAAGATGAATACTGACGACAGCAGGGACATTGGTAGGGATGCTGAGCCTGGCCCAAAGCTTGCTCTCAGTTCCACAGGCTGGGACTGCATATTGACCCCTACGGATGACAAGGGCCCCTGGGAGAATTAATTGAAGCCATCGCTCTAGAGCAGGAAGGCTGAAAGCCAGGAGCCGTCAGCATGGCACACGCTGCACCAGGCTGTTTCCCATTTCCAGTTCGTAACCATTAAGCTAAAAAAGCTTTATCAGCCGGCAAGACAGACCCTGCTGCTCGAGCATCTACCACTCCGATCTGAATGGGTCATTGTGAATTGCCGCGGACGCATAACCTGTGTAAGTTATAACTTGTTTCCCCCACCGCACATGTGTCCATGCGGGGTGGCCTTTCTTCCCGCGGCGTTCACCACCTGGCAGTGGCCCAGCCCCAGGCAGAAAATGCGTCCCCTGAGGCTCGATCAATCACCTCACGTTTGGCTTCTCACTCGCTGGATTAACGAGACGCGGGATCCAGGATGTGGCAACGTGCTCTTCCTATTGGCATCGATGTGGCCTCTTCTCTCCCTGCGGGCGACCGAGACCCGAGGCTACAGCCCTGCATGCCCAGGGCATCAGCGCACACGACGGCCCGCCCCGCTTCCTATGTGCCACGTTGGGGAGCTGCGAACAGCTAGAACCCCTCAGAACATTTTCAGAAAGCACAAGATTTTGAAGAAGATAGGAAGAGCCAGGGTGGGCTTAGCACCCGGACACTTTGATGTTCCTCTCCCACCCCCTTCCACATTTCCAGTTTAAACCATCCCATGCCCTTGCTCGGATGCCAGATGTTGCCTGTGATGTCTCAAAGCCCTGCAGGGACATTGCTCACACAGCCAGTCCGTAGAGATGTCTACCCTTGACCTCAATCGTTACGGGAGTTCCAGGACAGGCTCTAGCAGCAGGCTGGAGGACACTCATCCCTTTCCACGCAGGCGTTTCGCCTCGCCACTTCGCAACGCGCCGTCCGGATTCCACTCCGGCTCCCTTTGTGTCCCTCCCACAACCGTGGCTCTACCCACTCATTTCAGAGGCGGCACAGGCTTTTCCCGGAGTACGGAGAAGGACCGTAGCACTTCAGCAGCGGATCCTCACCTCCTTTCAGCCGGCGAGGACTCGCCCCCGCAGAGGTGAGCTGCTTTTCCTGGGCACCCGCTCCAGCCGGAGCCGAGCCGGGCCACTGTACCCGTGCTCGGTGCTGCAGCCGCTGATGCTATTGCTATATTGCGGAATTATGGCATGGCGCATATGTAATTACCAGAAGCCCAAAGCATCTGTTTCCTTACTTTTATGCAGGCAAACGCTTTTCCCATCAGACGGTCCAGCTTGGCTGATAGACCCTTGCTGCGTGGTTCCTTACAGCATCTAAGCAAATTGGAGCTTGCTATCGTTCAGAGAAGCGATGTAAGGAAGAAAACGGATACAACAGTCTCTCGCAAAGTTAACATTGGGCTCTACCTCCCAAATTGGCTCAGAGAAATTAGCAGGAAGGAAGGAATGATCAGACAAAATAATAAACCTGCTTACCTGCTCATTAATGTAATCTTTTCTTTTTTCTTCCCCCTCCTCTGGCCTTGTGGTTTCTAGAACCGTAGAATAACTAGGGAACAGCAAAGTCCTAGATGAAAGGGAGGCTAGGTTTGGAAGCACAAAGATTAAAGGAGAGTTTTTAGGATTAATCTTTGATTATTTTTTTTTTTTTTATCTTGGGTCTGTGGCAATAATTCCTGCTCCTCTCCGAGCGATCCTTGGAGGTGTATCCGAGGGAGCACGCAGGCTCTGGAGCCAGTTCCGAGCGTTTGTCCGAGGACACAACAGTAAATATGCGTTAGCAGGGGCGCGGGCAGCCAGAGCCCCGCGTGCCTCTGGGGCCGATCGCCTTTTATCTGCAGCTCAGCAGGGAGGCAGCGGGCACCCCAACCTTGGAAGCACCTCTGACTCACGCCGCTTCTCACAGCCCTGTAGAAACAGGAGGGGCATCCGCCACAGAGGATTCCCCCCCCGCCCCCTGCAATTGCAGGTGAACCGGGAGGGACTGCAATCTCTTTTGTGCAGGCTTCGCTGATGGTTGCAAGCCAAGCTCCAGCCAGAGCAGGACGATCCAGAGAAGCATCCCACAGCCGACAGCCACCTCGCCTCCCCTTTACGATTTTCAGGGGAGCGCAGCCAGCAAGGCTCACTCCCAGCTTATCTTCGCCCAGGGTTTGTTTTGGTTTGGTTTTTTCCCAATGGCTTTGCGTTTTCAACCATTTTGCACATCAGCCCCTTTCCCTTTCCTCACCCTCCCACCCTTGTGCTGCGGCTGGATGGCAGGTGATTTACTGGATGGGAGTTTGCAGGCTGTTAGGCAAGCGGGGAAGGCAAAGCAGTTTCTAAATCACCCGGGCTCAGATTTATGAAAGCAGGACCTGGCTGGGGACAGCAGGAGAGCACGGTCCAGCAAGGCAGCACCAGCATCTCCGAACCAGGAGGGCTCCTCCAGCGCAGGGAGAACCGGGGCGGTGGGCGCAGGGCTGACCAGTGTCACCAGGACTTCTCCCGGCACCGCTCCTTACCTGCGCTGCCGAGGCAGTCTCTGGTGGGAAGGGTCCAGCTCGGCGCAGGAGGAACAGATCCCAGCTCTACTCCTGAGGGGAGGACAAGAAGAGGCCACTTTAGATAAATTCCTGCAAGGGATGCGCACCACAGCCATGCATATACGTACGGGATTTTATTTGGACAGCTTTTTCCTGTTGAATTGGGCTTTTGAGTCCAGTCTGGAAACCGGGCTGAGGCCAGAAAGGAGGGCTCAGGTTCTGGAGATGGACAACCAAAGTGAGTC
>NW_009602467.1:0-231 GCF_000690535.1 Cariama cristata | reverse complement strand
CCCCCTGCCGTGGGGAAAGCCAAGCACCACCAATTAATTAGCTTTTATTTAGCCAACATCCTTGGAATGTTTCCAAAGCCAGCACCAAAACAAATAAATAAAGCAGCAAACCCAAGTGAATTTCCTTGCTAAAAACCCAAACCATTTCCCTGCTAAGAAAACCATCCCGAGTACATCCCCGGGAGCCTGGAGGCTGGGATCGGCTCAGCTTAGCTCAGCTCAGCGTAGCCT
>NW_009602466.1:870-1715 GCF_000690535.1 Cariama cristata | reverse complement strand
CGGGCACCGGACCGGGTGTCACCACCACCCCTCCGGCACCCCACGATCCGCACCCCGGCCCTCCACCACCGGGCGTTGCCGGTTTTGCCTCCCCAGCCGCTCACCTGGGTGCTGAGGACACCCTCAACCTGTTTGGAATCCCGGAGGAAGAGTTGGAAGGCGAAGGCTTGAGAGAGGAGGTGATGCCGGTTCTCCCACATCCTCCCCAGTTCCTCCCAGCCCGTATCCAGAGCTTCCAGGCGCTGATGCAGAAAGACGTGCTGGGCGTCCGTCTGTCCCCGCGTCACCTCCCGGCCCACGGCTCGCGTGTTGCGATAATCGTCGCCGTAGTGAGCGATCTCTTTCCGGATGCTCTCGTGCTGACTCAGCAACCGTTCGGCTTCGGCTAGAGTTGCCGGCACATCCTCGGAAGCCACGGCCGTTTGGGTACGGGATAACCAAGCCTGGAAAGCGGCTAAATCCCGCAGGAAACCTTGCAATTTGCTGGCCTCCCCCAACGATTCCTCACGTCGTCGTAGGCTGCGACACAACTCATCCCACACCGCCTCGATGCCCGACAATCGATCCAAAATAGCGGGTGCTTGTTCCGGGTGTTCGGCCGCTAATTTCTCCGCCTCGGCTCTTAAATCCCGTACTTTACCCTGAATGGCTTCCAAATCGCGCTCCATACCCGAAAGTTTCCGTTGTAAGGCCATGACGCCGGCCAGGTCATTACCCAACCCCTGCGTCGATTCGATCACCTTCGTTTTCTCCCGCATCCAGGACGTGGTCTCGTTACACTCCAGGTGATAATTCTGGATGTTCAGGGCCGACGTCAGCACCTCCTTCTTCTGGTCGGCCAACGC
>NW_009602466.1:474-773 GCF_000690535.1 Cariama cristata | reverse complement strand
CATTCCTCTCTGAAGCACCCATCCGTACCCACAGCACCCATCCCTGCCCACAGCACCCTGTCGGTATAGCCCGTCGCCCACCTGGCGTTGAGCTGCTCGCGGGTGACGCGGATGCTCTCCTGGTTGCGTTGGTCGGTATCCAGCAACTGGTCGGCGATGCGGTTGACGGCGGCCACGCTAGACGCCAAGTTGTTCATCTCCGGCTCCAGCGTCTCAAAACTGTAAAGAACAGAAACCCCCCCCGTGGGCTCAGCACCCACTCAGGATGAGGTGGGCCGTGCCGTGCCGTGCTGTGCCGG
>NW_009602466.1:0-223 GCF_000690535.1 Cariama cristata | reverse complement strand
ATAAAAGCAGATGGCAGAGCTCGAGCTTGTTCGTGAAGAGCATCGATGGTAGGACGGTGATTCCGTACTTCCTCCTGCACTTCCCGGTGTTGCCGGGCCAGGCTGCGGGTGGAATATTCGTCGTGACCCAATTCGGGGCTGGACGCCAGGCGCAAGGCGTCCTCCAACCAGGCCTCCACGTCTGCCGCCTCCGCTTGGAATTGAAAAAACCCGGCGGCTTCCC
>NW_009602465.1:0-3583 GCF_000690535.1 Cariama cristata | reverse complement strand
GTGCTGTTTAACATCTTTATAGATGATCTCGACAAGGGGATTGAGGTCACCCTCAGTAAAGATGACACCAAGCTGGGTGGGAGTGTTGATCTGCTTGAGGATAGGGAGGCTCTCCAGAGGGATCTGGACAGGCTGGATCGATGGGCTGAGTCCAACGGCATGAGGTTCAACAAGAACAAGTGCCGGATCCTACACGTTGGCCAGAAAAACCCCATGCAGCGTTACAGGCTGGGGGAAGAGCAGTTAGAAAGTGGTCAAGCAGAAAAAGACCTGGGGGTGTTGGTCGACAGCTGGCTGAACGTGAGCCAGCAGTGTGCCCAGGTAGCCAAGAAGGCCAATGGCATCCTGGCTTGTATCAGGAATAGTGTGGCCAGCAGGACCAGGGCAGTGATCGTCCCCCTGTACTCGGCACTGGTGAGGCAGCACCTCGAGTGCTGTGTCCCGTTCTGGGCCCTGCACTTCAAGAAAGACCTTGAGGTGCTGGAGTGAGTCCAGAGAAGGGCAATGAAGGTGGTGAAGGGTCTGGAGGGTAAGTCTTATGAGGAGCAGCTGAGGGAGCTGGGGGTGTTTAGCCTAGAGAAGAGGAGGCTGAGGGGAGACCCGATAACTCTCTACAGCTACCTGAAAGGAGGTTGTAGTGAGCTGGGGGTCAGCCTCTTCTCCCAGGTATCTAGTGACAGGACAAGAGGGCATAGTCTGAAACTGCGCCAGGGGAAGTTCAGGCTAGAAATGAGGAGGCATTTCTTCACAGAAAGGGTCATTAGGCGTTGGAATGGGCTGCCCAGGGAGGTGGTGGAGTCGCCATCCCTGGAGGTGTTTAAGAAAAGACTGGAGGTGGCACTTAGTGCCATGGTCTAGTTGACATGGGGGTGTTAGGGCAAAGGTTGGACTCATGATCCCAGAGATCTGTTCCAACCAAACCGATTCTGTGTCTGTTCTGGAACGGTACCAGCTTCATTCCCCTGGAGACAAGTTGCTGTGCTGGGAGGTGCAGCAGCTTCCACAGGGCCGAGATACCCTGACGTGTATCTGACGTTGCAGAGTTAACCGGAGCCAGGCTCCCCACCGGAGCCCCACATGAGCGTGGTGGCCCTTGCGCTCGCGTCCCACACCTGGAGGCAGGGGCTGAACGTGGAGGGGGGTCCGGGCAGCTGCCTGCTGTCCCCTGCCCTCGGACATGAGGAAGCACTGACCGCCCCCTCTCCTCTACAGCAGTGGCCGATGCTGCGATGGCCCAGGCGCAGGGCGTGTTCACCGCCGAGGCAACGGCCGAACAGATCCAGCAGCTGCAGCAGGGGATCCACTACGATGTCATCACGCTGGCAGACTAGCACCAGGGCCAGGCCCGGCTGGCACTGGGACACCCGTGCGGAGCAGGACAGCTGCACCAGGCAGGGCCTCTTCAGCCAGCAGTTGCCTTATTGCTTCGGGGCTACGAGGGACGTGCCTGAGCATGCCGTGGCAGGGACATGCTGCCGCTGGGCCATGTGCTGCGAGGGTTCTGCACATCCTCCTCTGCACGGGCAGCTGTCTCCAGCAAGGACTGCTCCACAGCTGAGGTGCCGAGGCAGGCTGCGTGATGGCAGTGCTCTCGTGTGGACAGTCTTTTTCCCTGTTGTACTTGATGGTCTGAAATCCCTTTTCCTGAATCATGTCTCTGTGGGCCAAACTCAGATTGGCATCTGCCTGGCACGCAAGGATCCTGGGAGAGAGCTGTGGGCCTGAGCACAGCCGCGCCGTAAGGTGTGAGAGGTGAGGTGTGTCCAGCCGCAACCATGCGCTCCCTGGTCTGCAGCTGTGGGACCTGTGGTCCTGGTGTGAGGGCAGCCATCCTTCCCTTGGCTTCTCCGGCCTGCGGGCAGGCAGCAGTAGGGCTTTGGACTGGAGGAACCCAGCGTAGGAAGAAGCATAGGTTGAAGATGTTTTATTTTTCTTCTGAAGAGGAATGGACTCTTAAGTTGGTTCGCAGGTGGTTGTGGGAGGGGTTCAATTCTGACATTCTCAAGCTTTGACTATGCTTACGAATAAAAAGGGATTGAAACCTGTGTGTGCGCCTGCCTGGAGGGCCTGTGGTCCTGCCCCTGCCCAGCACCTAGCCAGTGGGGATGGACAGGCCCAGCCTTCCCGCTGCCTCCTCCAGTGCTGGGCCACAGGAGTCCCAGAGACTGGCACTGGGGCCGGACAGGTCGCTGCTGGTCGATGTGGCTGCCCTGTGCTCTTGGCTTCCTCCCACCCGGGTGACCTTGACTCCTGGGAAGTGACCCGGGCATCTGGTACAATGGTGGGTTTGGGGCTGGAGTCATGAATTTAATCAAGTGGTAAACAGCCTAAATCCCGTGTAACTCTGTCCCAAACTACACACGCTCCCCCTCCCTGAGCGGATTGTCTGGAAGTATTTACATGTGATTATAACAGCTAATCTCAGAGTTTTAGTTCTATGCTTTTGCATTAAACTGATTATCAGCGGAGGGGAAAAAGGCCTAGAACCACCCAACTTCAGCAAGAGCTTCTATGAGGCTGGAGCCCCACGGCTGCAGGACTGGTGGGGTGTGATGGCTGGGCTCCTGGTCCAGCTTGTGCTGGGATGGGGATGTGTTTGGGGCTTGTGCTACCAACACGGAGCCTGTGCACTGCCTGAAATGACAGCAGCACCCTCCCTCCCCATTTGCCAGGGTGCCCACTGTCCCCTGGAAGCCCACTGCTTGGCACATGCCTCGTGGCTGCCGACAGCAGCCTGCCTGCGCACCGGACACCCAGGCCATCGTGGGCCGCACCTCCCAACCTTCCTGCTCAGCCAGGGAAGTGGGGTGTGGGGGGCTCCACGCCCCCCCTGGGTGAGCAGCCTTGACCACAGTTGGTTGTGTCTCTGTCTCAGCCATGGCAATGTCCTGTGCTGCCTGCCCCCTTGTCTGCCGTTGTGCCGGGGTGTGGCTGTGCCTGTCCGGCCGTGGCTTGGTCAGCATCCAGCTGTCTGTCGGCCATGTCGGTGGCTGGCCGTGGCCTTCCCTCTCCAGCTGTGCCGTGCAGGGTTAAGGCACACCGCAGCAATCCACAGGCGCTTTCCTAGATTACAGCCCCATTATCTAATAAAGCGGATCCATGGTGCTGCCGGTGGCACTGATTAGGGCTGGAGGAGTCCTGTGGGGACAAGGTTACGGGGCTGTTGCGGGGCCGTGGCTTTTTCCCGGCGTGCTGGCTGGGCTGTCCCCTCCCGGCAGGCAGCACGGGTGTCCTGGCTGCCCCGCGGCTTCCAGGGCTGGGGCTGCCAAGAGCATGGGACGAGCCTGAGGTGGGGATAGGGCTGGGATGGATGGGACCAGAGCTCCCGGCCACTGCACATGGGGAGCTCTGGGTGCTGCTAGGGCTCTGGCCGTGGGGCTGTGGGGCATTGGGGCCCCTCAGCACTGGCACCTTGGCCCTGGGACCTTTGCTGTCACCGGGGGCCTGTGGGGAGCACAGGGATGCAGCAAGGCTCATTAGCAGCAGTGACCTTCCCCTTCCCGTCCCCGGCCAGCGCTAAGCGGGTTTGTTACATATTTAATATCCTGAGAGCATTATTAGTCGGTATTTAATGACGGATACA
>NW_009602464.1:460-1270 GCF_000690535.1 Cariama cristata | reverse complement strand
AGGGATGCGGTCCAGAATGTGCCCCTGAAAGGAAGAGGAAGTATTCTCCTAAAGAGGGAATAAATAGCTAAAAATATTAGCTATTAATAGCTCCTTACCTCCAAAAATAAAACCCCTTAGTGATACCAAAATAAGAAAGCAAAGGAAAGTCGGAGGTATTTGGCCTTCCTTCGAAAAAAAGGAAGCTAAAAATAACTATATATATATATAAAAATCTCTCGTTTCTAGGGAAAGTCTCTGCCCCCGCATCCAGCCTGCAGGGTTATATAAGACTTGAACCGCATCCCCTTCTCCTCCGCGGCCGCTCACAACGCGCTGGGAGCCGGAGCCAGATGGAGAAAAGTTCCGTCAGGAAAGTTTAACTCAGCGGGGAAGCTGCAGCCAGTGGAGGACACGATTCTCTCGCTGAACTCTCCAAAAGCCTTGGAAATCTTACAGTTGTGTCATATGCTGGTTTGGGGAATGCTAGCAGTCCGGAGGCAGCCGCCAGCCCTCTTTCACTTCTTTATTTTTTATTTTTTTTTTTTCGCTTTGCACTGAGTTTAATTTGGGTAGCAGGATTCAGCATTTTTAAGTTGGAAAAAACTTGGTGGAAGAAGATATTTTAGGAAAACCCTGTCATGTGAACTAGCGGGAGCCGATCAAACCGAGCTATTAAAAGAAAGACATTGTATTTTTAAACAGCCCAGACTGGGGAAGCCAACCTGTGTGCCATAACCGCTGAGCTGTGACTGCTCCCCCGATTATAGCTCAGCGTGGGAGGAGGCGAAGCTTTCCGTCGGGGTCGCCCATTCTCCGCTCGCTCTGGGA
>NW_009602464.1:0-424 GCF_000690535.1 Cariama cristata | reverse complement strand
CGGCTGCTCCCTCCGCTCACCCTCAGCCCCCCGCTCCGGCTCGCCCCTTCCCAGCCCTGCCTTAGTGCTCCCCCTCGTCTAAAGCCCCTTCCCCAGTTCCTCTTCTCTGCATTTCCCAGTACAACCATAACGAGCGATGCTGGGGTGGCCAGTTAGTGCCACAGTGAGGAGTTCGGGTGGCGGGCGTGGAAGGCGGGCGAAATTACTAATTTCTCCCGACTAATGATTAATTGACAATTGCTTTGCTCTCCAACCCAAGCAGCATCCTCGCTTTCCCTTTAACGTTTCGAAAAAGAAATCAAGTGGTTCGGGCTTCACCTGTTGCAAACGACGGGTGCAATCAAATACCCCAATTACCTTAGGCGTGACGTCTCTGCGAAGGAGCCGGGAGCCGCGGAGTGGGCTCGTCCTGCGTGGGGCCGGG
>NW_009602463.1:17464-21227 GCF_000690535.1 Cariama cristata | reverse complement strand
AGCCGTGAGGGAGGGAATGGGGGTAGGTGCCGGTCCGACTCTTACCGCAGCGTCACCGCCGCGGTGCGCGCGCGGGGCCGCCCGGCAACGGAAACCTGCAGCACCCAGACGTCAGCGCCATGGTGTGCGAGAAGTGTGAGTGGTTTGGGGGAGCGGGGGGGGGCCCTGCCCGAGCCGTGGGGCCCTGCCCTTGGGGGTCCCGGGCGTCCCCTAGGCTGTGAGCAGCACCTACGGGCCCTGGGCTGTACAGGGCGGGCTGTAGGTGGCGGTTCCGGGAATGTCTGTGTGTGAGCTGTCATTCTCCCGCGGGCAGCGCTTGTTGTGGGTATTAACGCAGTGTAGTTTTAATTTTTTTCTTTTCTAATGTTCCTCGTTTAGGTGAGAAGAAACTCGGTACGGTAATCACTCCTGATACGTGGAAAGATGGTGCAAGAAACACTACAGGTAACCTTAGGGAGGTTTAACGCTTGTTTTTCAGTTATATTGAAGCCAGTCAGGCACCTGAGCTATCTTATGATCTTAAAGCTAAAATTTGAAATAGTTAGTCAGATTAACTTTTAATTCCTGTAGTTCCCATCCCATGCTAATTTAATGTATTGGGAATTTATTTACCCTGACCTCTTCAGTATTGAACTTGTCTGTTTTTTTTTTCTCCTTGTATGGAATGACAATACGCAAACAGGGCACAGTATCAAGTATTCTGTTGTCCTCTAATGCTGTGCTATGTGTTTTATTTCTCTTTGTGACTTTATTTGCACATGTGTAAAAGCTGTAACTAAGCTTTTTTAAGTGTGCTTGCAACTGCGAAATTTATTGGTTTATGGTTTTATTCTTTTTGTAGAAAGTGGTGGCCGCAAGTTAAATGAAAACAAGGCATTGACGTCAAAGAAGGCAAGGTTAGTATTCCCTACTGATTTTGGCTAAAAAAGTCAGTTTGCTGTAACTGAGGCCTGTTTCCTGCATATCTGGGCAACTGCTCAAAACTTGTCCAAATTACACTTTAAAAAAAATAATTGTGGGGAATTATGACATTTAATTAGTTGGTAAAAGTGTGTCCGTACGTATTTCCTGGATGCTTTCTGCTGAATCATAGAGCATGGACAACTATTTTACTGCAGTTCTCCCTGAAATTGCTAGGGTTTGATGCTTTTGTTAGGAGAGGAGCCAGGAAGGTTTATTTTCTGTGCTAAGATTGCTGGTACAATCTCTTGAGCATTTCCTTAATGTCCAGGGGATGTTCTGTTATGTAAGTGGGCAAGGTGCTGCTAGAAGTTGTTTAAATTCAAAATAGTCTAATAGTATCTTAATAAAAAGACACATTTTTAGGTCTGGTTTTGTTAAGTTTTTATCCATAATGCAAGAAGTCTCTCTTAATGGGGAATGTGGGAGGTTTTCTGTTGACTTTGTACAGCCTATTAGAAATAATCCTTGTGTGTCCTTTTCTAAATTATTAGTTTTTCCTGGAGTTTCTATCTGTGCCCTCTGGCTTAGACTTTTTAGGATGAGGCAAAGGAAATACTTTATTTCAAGGTGTATAAATAAAATGCTTTTCCTTTTCCCAGGTTTGATCCTTATGGAAAGAACAAATTTGCAATTTGTCGGATTTGTAAGAGTTCTGTCCATCAGCCAGGGTCTCACTATTGTCAAGGATGTGCCTATAAGAAAGGTGAGTTTCACCGAGTACCAAATTACCACAGTTTGGCTTGAAATTAGAGAGCAAGTGGAACTCTTGAATTTGTGTCTCCTTGCAAAGCGAAGGCTAAGATGAGATTTAATTGCTATCTTCAACTACTAATAGGAAGGTGTAGAGAAGATGAAGTCAGACTCTTCTGAGGTGCACAGTAATAGAATAAGGGACAATGTACACATACTAGAAAGTGGAGAACTCTACTTATATACAAGGAAAGCAATTTTCACCATGAGGGTCGTCAAATATTGGAATAACAGTGACCCAGAGAGGTTGTAGAATCTGTAAGGGAGGTATTCAGAGCTTGAGTTGAAAAGCCCTGAGCCAGCCTCATCCAAGTTGGCCATGTTTTGAGTGAGGAAAGGGCAGGACTAGAGACTGCTGGAGATCCTTTACAACCTAAGTCATTCTATGATTCTGCTTCTTTTAGAATGTTTCTGGTATCTAAAGCAGTAGAACGGGATGAATAACTGTAAGCTTAATCTTGGATATTGCATAGAAAACTGTCATCTAGCAAGTTTGATTTTTATTTTCTTTTTTTTTTTTAAATTATGTAAAACTCAATTGCTTGTTGCAGTCCTTTTTCTGCTCCCTTCTCCCCTCTCCCCTTTTTATAATAGCTAAATCTAAAACTCTAAATTGGTCTCAAAAAAACCGAAACCAAAATACAAAAAAAACCAAAACCCACGAAAACCCAAAAAACACCAACCAAAAAACAACCAAAACAACTCCAAACCAGACCCATCTATCCCCCATAAAAGGCCCCAAAACAACCAAAAATCCAACTTCTGATCTTGGTAAAGCAATAGGCTAGCTTAACAAAAGTGGAATACATGGGAATAAAAGGCAAAGAGAAAAAAATAAATAGAGTTGTAAAAGCAATTAAGAAAGCGTCTCTGAAGGCAAATCATGCTCGTGGTTGTCTTTGTGCCATTCTTACACATTCAGTGGCTTAACATAAGCCTTTGAAAAATTTCATTTCTCTAAAAGGAATCTCTGGTCCAGTTGTGAACACGATTGATGCGTTGTAAGTCAAGCTTGGCTTAAGGTGAAACTGAAAAATGAAAAAGAATATAATCATCATTCCTAGAAAGTAAGATATTGCACTGTGCAGTACGTAATATATAAAATCTTACTGTACTTACGTGTGAATGACTGCACTGAAATTCTTACACCTGGAAGCTTTTTATCTCCCATATTCATAATAAGTCTTCAGTACTGTTAAAAACTGTTCAAAAATTCCTGAGGGAAAAAGAATCAATTTCAAGCAAATTTGATGGAGAGCCTTAAGGATATAAAACTTTTACTAGTCTTGTGATTTTGAGTAGGTAAGCAGAAGGGCTCAAACTTGTAATTCCTGGAGGGGGAAAAAAGCAATATGGAACTCAGTTACATTAATACCAAAGAATCCATTAATACATTAATACCAAGAAATCCACATAGCACACAGAACCAATTGTTAGATGTAGAGCTACAGCTAACCAGTAGTAAGTTTTGTTTATGAAACTATTTTAATTGTTCTATAAATGTGTACTGTGTCGCTGACTCAGTGGTTTAGCAGCCTGCTGTAGGAGGGTTGCCTTTTCTAATTGCTAGATGCTCACCAGATGGCTGCCTGAATCCCATATGGTAGAACCTTGTTCTCTCTCTTAAACTTATGGCTGGTTTGGGTGGGCTTCAGGAGTTCGTCTTCATCTGCTTATGTATCCTTCCAGGTTGAATCTGGTTTCTTCATAAAATTCAGAACTCTTAACTGCTTTAGGTTTTAGTTCTGACCATCAAAGACATGGTTGCAGCATGTTTCTTGAAGCACATGCAGTCGTACGGCTTAGTGCTTCAACTGTTGCATATCTCTGAAACTGAGAGGCAATCTAAAGTTAATTACTCCTCAGTTTAGACCTGAAGTGAAAAGCCTGTGGGTTGGATTTTGCTCTCCGAAGTAAATCACGTGGCATGTTCCCTGCTGTTCTCTTTCCTGATGGACTCAGATAGGTGTCCAGTCACATGATGTCAATATATGAAAGCACATGATTCAGAGTTAACAGGATTAGTTGCTACTTGACTTTTTTTGTCTAC
>NW_009602463.1:15132-17433 GCF_000690535.1 Cariama cristata | reverse complement strand
TGTAGGGCCACATCTCATTTTACCAGACAAAAGTTTTAGCACCTTTCTGCTTTAGAAAAAGAGGGAAGTATTGAGACAACCCACCCCTCTGCCGCTGCTGAACTTGGGTACTCTTTGCTGCTTTAGTCTTCTGACTTGCCACTCTTTGGGTTTAGGTCAAAGTCCTCTGGGACATCAGTGGTCATCTGCGCTTCAACTCTTTAAGTATTCTTGGTGTCTGTTGTTCCTCACTTCTTCTACTTCTAATTCTATGAAACTGTATTCTTCTCAACTTTCTCAGTTGCCTGAAGCTCCTTACCTGTTAATCTTCCATTTAGGAATCATTTTGTTGGTGACTACATTTTCTTAGCCTAGCTACTTTCTGTCCATCTCAGGCCTCGGTTTGGCTACAGGACTTACCATGTTTAACAATACACCATTTTAAGCTGTTTGCCAGACAGGAGCCTTTCCTGGCGCTCTTCCAGTATTCCAGCAAATTACAGAGGCCTCAGCAGTATTGTGAATCATAATGCTCTCAAAATAAGATCTTACTTTTTTTTTAAGTGGCAGCATTGCACATATGTGACAAATACTGATTACTTCTGAATTTGCAATAGGTGGTGAGAAAATGCACAGATGGATTGTCGGTGAGAGCTCATTTAAACAATTTTTTGAAAATGATCTTTGCAACAACATAGCAACTGTTTTTGAAGGAAAACTTTAATGATTTTAAAATAATTTACACACCTTTTGTGTACTTATAGGCATCTGCTCAATGTGTGGCAAGAAGGTCTTGGATACGAAGAACTACAAGCAAACTTCTGTCTAATTGTATTGACTAGTCTTTTTATGAACTTTAACTTTTGTGTCTTTGTACAGTAACTTTTCTCTAAAATGATTTGTGAATATTCCTTTCTGGAAGATAATACATTTACTTGGACTGAGATGAGAGGTAAAGACAGCCTGATTGTTTGCCTAGAAATGTACATATTTGATTTTTGTTGTTTTAGCACTAATGTTAACTGATACTTAAAGGTAATGGTTTGCAGCAACTGACATAGTTCAAAGTGAATGAGAGGATTCTAGTGGATAGGTTGAAAGTATGTTACCATCATAACACAGATCTTGGAGATTAACACTTTGGTTCTTTTGCTGTATCTTGAGTCTTCTGCTTGTCTGATAGTAATATTTTATGGATCTATAAAATATGAGATTGTATCACCTCATTATAGTAGTATCTTCATTTAGGTCTATGCTTACAGGTATTTATAATTACTACACTGTTACGTCTTCCCCTCTAAGTATTGCTCTTCAGATTTTAATGCAATTGTCCTGTTGAATTTTGTTTCTGCCTACAGAAAGGTTGGTTAAATCACAAATTGTTAAACTACTGAAATCTAGTGTGTTACTCTCCCAGTTCTTACTTTGGCAGTAAGACTGATCAGCTATTCCCTTGTTAACCTCTACAGAGGCTTTACATATGGCATCTGGTGGCCCAAGGCAATAAAATAATGAGCATCAATTTTTAATGCCAGGTCTCAGTCTCATCATTTCCTAAGTTAGTCTGGCTTTTAAATACTTGGTTTGAAACTGGCTCTTGAATTCTATGATGTAATTGCCTATATACATGTCAAATTTGAAAGATCAAACCAGGATGCCTTCTCTTCAGCACTGATTTGATACAAGATTTGAAGTGAGCCTCTCTGAACGTGAAAGGCTGAGTGTGGCTCTGCATTTCTTTTGTCCCTTTGTTGGTTTCTACATAAGAAAGGAATTTCTGTTATGGAAAGTAATAAATGTTCACTACGCATGCATTTCAAGGGAAAAGAATGATACTCTTCAATTCATAGTGGGGTTTTAACTATACCTATCTAAGTATTCACTGCTCCCAGCAATTTCCTCTTGGCAATCTCTTATGCTTTTGCAACTTACTTTCAACTGTAACAGAAAAACTATCAATGGGAATTTCCCCATGAATAGATACTCTGTTTTAGGTCTCCTTTTGTTCTCATATCTTACTGGAACACCTGCATGACTAATGGAGACTGAAAAAATCACTGTTCTTTCTAGGTGTTAGTGGGAGAAAATAAAGAATATTGGGCATGTAGTATGTGTCTTTGCTCTTAGCTCCTGCCATGCTGTGGTTGTGCTGTAAGTAGCCCTCTAAAGGGGGTTGCCTGACATTTCCTGTCACCATTAACTATCCATTATTGAGCATTTGTCACTGAAGTTTCTTGATTCAAATGTGTTGACATCCTGCAGTTGCTAAAATGATAATTCTTTTCAGCATTTTATATTTACTAAGAAGCTTTGTCAGCAGGA
>NW_009602463.1:0-15101 GCF_000690535.1 Cariama cristata | reverse complement strand
AATGAGCTGGGTCCCCCAAAAGAAGAGAGGAATACTGCTGCTTTTCATTTTAAAAACTTCACCTACCTTAACAATTGAACAGAGGTACATAGATTAGCTAGCTGGTGATAGCTGGCAGCCTGCAAAGTTATTTCCACATGGTGGTGGCCACTTGTTTCTAAACACATCAAAGAATTCTAATGTTAGTGTACATCTCTACGGCACATCCTTTGTATGGATGAAAAGAAAATGTCTATAATTAGCTTCAAGTTTTGCAGCAAGTGCTTGTCAGCATAGTGTGTGGCGATTTCAGGTGGCAGATTCTCCAGTGTTCTCTGAACTCTTCACCTTTTATGGGTGTGGTCTCTATAAGATTGACTGATCTTTTGCAGTTCTGTGAGTAAAACATCTTTTCTTGTTGTCCTAAAACTTGGCAGTATCTTTATTTCAAGAGCATGACTTTGTAATTCCTGAATACATGGTATGACTTGAATGTTTTTTGCACTCTGTAAATATTGGCCCTGAATGAACTCTTACCTCATTTTGTAACTGATTTAAGAAAAACTGGGATTTAAATAATATGATTCTTTGTTCATAATTTTGTGAATAGAGCTTTTATGCATCTGTATCCTATTACCGGGTAGCTGGTTTTGCATGTTGGAATGTATTTTTCTTTTTGGAAAAGGAAGACAGGTTTGGTTTTGTTTTGTTTGTTTTTTTAAAATAGTGGATACAAACAGTGGTTTGTTGTTCTAGTGGTTTGTACATGCTTGGGATCTTCCATCTGTAGTTCTCAAACCTTCTTAGCCCCATGAGAGGTTCAGTTCCTGAAACCCATAAAACTTGCTGATGTAACAGTCAGCTTTCAGAAAAGCCCATTTTCCAAGCATTGTTTTGGAGACCCATTGCTTTAAATTTAGATCACAAGCCCTCTCCTGCACCTCCAAGATGCACAAGAATTCAAGGCAATCTTGACAAAGAAGCACTTAAAGTTAGCTTTTAAACTTATATACACCTTCAGTATAATTGAATTGTCATATAAAAGCATTTTTGTTGGTATTAAAAATCTCTTGTTAGCATGGGATGCCTTTCCTGAGACATTATGCAGTGAAAAACAAAAGAAAATCTGTAATGGAAAGTTGCCATTTTTGTTTAATGTACTGAGAAGAACACATTAATGTTCCCAGATGATCAAACTGTCCTCTAAATCACAGGTTACATAAGAGATTTGTGCTGCCAAATTTAGTAGGATTAGAATTTTCCTCAGTACTGCTGAATTCCTATACTGTCCTTGCTCTTTCTTTGTGTTCATTGGCCAGAGCTATTGCTGAGCCTAAGTATAAGCAACATTTTGATGCAGATTTTTGAGAGAAAAGAACAGATTAGCTATAAAAATGTTACTGTGCCTGTATCAGCCAGTCAGATGAAAATTGAACAGGAACTGTTGAAGAGTCCTTGTTGTGTCAGGGTGTTCTCACATTCTTCCCCATGTTTGTTTTGTTTTGTTTTGTCTTTTTCACCCTGTTCTGTCTGCTGCAGAAGCTGGAGAAAGGACTGTCCAGGATAGAGTCATTTGGCAATACTATTCCGAGTCATTAGGATTATTTTAATTGTTTACTTGTAGAAATGTGGCAGGTTTTTTCCCCTCTTAGATTTATTCTGTTCCTTCTTAAGAGATCTATAGATTTCAGATGGTAAGTCTGTTGCACCTACATTCTTGTTCTGATATCACTCCTATCATCAGCCCATCTCTCTGCAGTGCCTCAGATGGCACAAATATCCCAGTTCTGTACTAGCTGAGCATCGCTCTACCCAGAAGCACTTAGGCCAGGACCCTCTGCCAATCTCACTGTCATAAATTCTGGGCAACAATGACTGGTGCCTTTGTATTATCAGTGGACATAAAAGGTATGTGCAAAAATTAAAAAACAATAGATCGAATTAAGCAGCTGCTTGAAGTAGCGCAGTGAATCATGTTGCTATATTTTCCTAATACAAAATTGTAAGTTTCCCAGATGCAGAAAGAATCCCCAGCATGAGAAATTCATTATTCATTAAAAGACAGTAAGCCAAGAGCAGGACCTGTGGCTCGTTGCATCTGGTATGGCAAAACTTAGTTTGTGATAGGGCCTCTACACTGAGAATAAGATTATGGGGCCAATAAAGTCTTTAAAAAACCCCTCAGACCAGTAATTGTTTTACCTGGATTGAAACTGGGCTTACTGAACTCCTGTAAGGTATATACGGCCTAAAGATGGACCCTTTTCTGTCATTTGCTTTGGATGTTGGAGAATCCAAAAGTGGGTTTTGAGGTGCTGCTCTAGTCACTGACTTACCGGTTGCTTAATAGAACTATCTGTTCAGTGAGCACTGGTTCGGCCTGGGATCATGCAGGTAGCTCTTTTGCTTACAGTATCTTACCAGAACACTGCTTTAGAAAAAAAATGTGGCAGGGTGCAAACCAGTATACTGGTGACAGGAAAACTCACCCTGAATATCTGGAGATAATGAACACGTTGCCGCATCACAGCTGAAGTTTGGTATTAAGCAAAAATATTTTTGCCTTCCCAATCAGCAGAACTGGCTGGGCAATCTGAGAAGGCATGATCACAGCCCTTACAAATAAAGAGCAAGAATGAACACGTTGCCGCATCACAGCTGAGGTTTGGTATTAAGCAAAAATATTTTTGCTTTCCCAATCAGCAGAACTGGTTGGGCAATCTGATAAGGCATGATGACAACCCTTACAAATAAAGAGCCAAATGTTTCTTTTAGTGAGGATTATAAATGTGCCTCATGTGAAGACCAGTTGGTTTCTGAATTGTTTGTCTTCCTCCCAGACTTGTGCTTTTTATGGAAGAAGTTACTGTCTGAAATTCATCAGAAACTGATTTTTTCATCAGCTTTTATGGGTGGGGGTCATAGTTCACTTCACAGAACTTGCATGAGGTATACACATGTTCATCATGTCTGACTAACACCTGCAGAAAAGGCGAGTTCTCTGTTGACAAGGAGTGCTTACTTCACCCACTAAAGGACAACAGGAACAGATGTCTTGAAGGAACCTGGAAGAATTTGTTTGAAATTTTGCCAAGAAACTGAAGGAAGAACTGAGCGGAGTATTCTCCGTGTGGGTATTGCTGGTAAAAATTACTTTCTTACATGGTTCATGAAGACACTTCTGACACTTTTTTTTTGCCTTGCTGCCCCTTATTTGTGATAAATAGCAAGTAGATTTTTCAGGCACCACTGAATTGATGGCCAAATAACTACCTAATTAAGCAGACATTTCCAGATTGGCTTTCTAGTAGAAAACCTCTAGAAACTACTTCTTCCTTTGTCTCTCTCTTTGCACTGAAAGATGCCGACTGAACTTAGCAATGTTAGCAATTTATTAAGCATAAGCATTTCCAGAAAATGCACTTGCTATATGTTCCTCTGCCAAGTGGTATTGGGAAAACAAATGTTGAGGGTTTTGTTTTGTTTTTTTTTTTCCTGCCTCCTCATAGTTATGATGATTAAATATCAATATTGTTAACTGTTTCCAGGTCCCATGCAAACACACAGAACTCACAGTTGCCATTTTCTACTGGCTAATGGGTCTCATCAGAGACATCTTAAATATATCATTGTCAGTCCAGTCTTCAAGAAATCATTCCTTGCTACTAATTTTCTGTTACTCCTTTTGCTGCCATAGAAGGTAAAGATTTTAAGTTTATACAGCTCCCAGATTGTGTCACTGACATTTACTGTTCTGATATGTTTACTACTGTTTAGTAACACATCAGTGCAACTGACACTATGTGTGACAAAAGGCATGGCTCTCAGGGAGTTGGCATCTAGCCCAGTCCAATTGTCATCTTTTATTGATTAAAATATGCTAATTGGATTAAGCAAAGACTTCACTCTGCTGTCTTAAATCTCTGTCTTTCTATGGAAGGCTTTTGAAAAAGTGATGACATGACATTTCAGTAATGAATAGCTTCCTTTTATGGCTTCCAAAATCATTGTTTCCCAAAGGATGGAAAGTAAGCAAAAGTGATATAAGCGAAGAGTTATTCTACTGATTCTCAGATTTATTTGGTTGGTTTCTTTTGTTTTCAGGTAGTCCCTACTTATTAGGGTTTCACAGAAATCTTTAAAAGGTGAGGCATATTTTGTGTATGCAGTGGTGTCAGCCTGAATTTGAAGAGAGACTGAAACAGTGACTGAGAGATTAGTTGCTTTAAGCTTAAAATAGATTCTTGTTTGGATAATGAGATATTTGTAACATTAATTGCTGCTGTTCTCATCAGTACATGTAAAATCTAAATTCAGAAACTCACCAAACTGGCACATTTCCCAGCCTAGGTTAGGAATAGTGGACAGGCAGGTAGATCAGTATGGATTTACATAGATTTGGTAGGGTTGCAGTGAAGAGGAAGAAAGGAGCGTTGTGCACTCGCTCCATGTGGCATCCTGCAGTGCTGTTGTGGAGGCTCTAGGCAGAGAGGCTCTGTGCGTCTTGGCATTACCTAAGAAAAAAAAAGTGCTAGTGAGGGCAGCAGAATTCAGACTTTAGAAGTCAAACTGTTCAAATTGAATGTCTGTCTCAGTTTCTAAAACATTACAAATAGTGAACTGTGTGGGTGAATCTTTGAAGCTTCTAGGAAAACTGTAGAGAACAGTGAAAGTGATTGATTTCTTAAGATTTTAGTGATAATACTTGCCCCCGTTTCTTTTTGTTTTATCCAGATTTCCTATTACAACTACCTCTCTACACCTGGCTAACATACAAGCATATGTTATTGTGGAACTTTGAGTAAGTGTAGCATTGATAATTGCACTGAGGAGAAAATAGACAACCAGATATTATGGTACATGAAGAAAAACAGTTTTTAAAGACTGTCACATACATTCATTACAAAAGAGAAAAAATTATTTCTCTTAGCTAAATTAGAAACAAATGATCATGCAAATATTGAGGATATACACTAGCTTGCAATCTCCATGCATTTTTATTCTATAAAAGATTTCTGAAGATTAGGGTTTTTTTCAGAAACAGCTGGATGCTAGGACAATTTTTTTAAAGGTTAAGTTTATTTAAGCAAATAATTAAAAGTTTGAAATCCTTTCCAATATAAGATTATATGTGGCAAGGTCATGAAGATTGTTTGGAGGTGAATATATAGGTTAACCAAGTTTTGACAAGTTGCACCTGTCACATGCTAGCTGTGAAATGCAATTTTATAGACTGCTCTACCATAAACTGCCATATGCTCTGGCTTTATTCCTGCCTTTATATTCGTTATGAAAAATCAATGCTTAGATTGAGGGAGGAAATTGTAGTACTAGCAACAGTAAAAGTGTGTGGAGCACAAGCGCACGCTTCTGTCATTGAGCACTCGGTAAGCATTAATTTTCCCTCGCAATGCCAAACAAGTTAGATAAATAAGAACCATTCAGCTGATTTGTCCAAGGCTGCTGAGGAAGTTGGTGTCAGGTTGGGGTTAGAACTCAATTTAAAAAACTGCGGCATATGTAGATTGCTAGGAGATGGCTTGTCTCCCTGTGTCTTTTGTGTATGTAGTACTTTTGATACCTGTATGACAAGGGCAGGCTAAGACAAAAGCTGGACACAAGAACCCCTTTAATGAAGGAATTAAATTAATTTGGAAAACAAATACAGCATAGTTTTCATATGGGATTTTTTTCCCCTCGAGGTCCTTAATACCTTGGGCTATAAGCTGTTTTATGTGTGTAAACTCTTTCTCTGTATAATTGTTCAACTTTCAGCATTGGTTAAAGTTAGGCATGAAATGTGATATGTATTGAACATTTCATAGATAAAACTTATCAGTTTAAGTTGTTCTTATTTGGACACCTATGGGTATATTATCCCACTTCTGCCATAGATTAAGGCATAGCCAGGTTGTTGTAGGACAATGGTACTCAAGAAGATGGGTCAACAGGGTTACAGTGCATTGAGGAACATACAACTATATCTCAAAGTACATTTGCATGTATATTATATCTATAAAATTGGTTAAACTAAGAATGCTGAAGCAAAAGCAGGTATTAAAATAAATTAATAATCTGATAGGAAAACCCCCAAACATCTATAGAAGATAAGCTTTTGATTCAAATTCAGGTTAACAGTCAGATTTTGCCACTCTTCTTGATGTAGAATAGTATATTTTTCTCCAAGTATTGCTCCTAGTTTGGTTCAGAGGTGCAAATATTTGAAGGTAGTTGGGACCTAATTCCCATTAAATTGGTTTAATTGAGAACAGGTGCTCACATCAAGCTGTGAATTAAGGTACTGAACAGTATGAATAAGGTACAAAACATGGCATATTACTGATAGTATTTAAAAAATGCCACTTGCTCTATCAGATTTACTGTTACTGCAGGTTTATTTCCAATAAAGCTTTAATAAAAAGTCAGCTTGCCACTAGCAGGTAAATAGCGATACAATAGCAGCTTTTTTTTCTATGCATAAAGATCTGGAAAGGCCGTTTGATCCCAGAGATCTTAAGAAACAGCATCGTGTTACCTTGTTGGTTCTGTATTCCCTTCAAAAAGTGGCAAACAGGACTTCTGAGCTGGAATTCACACCTAGTGATAATAAATAACCTTCACAGGAGGAAAGAGGCAGCTTGTTAACTGATGATTGAGTATTTTCCATATATTGAAACAGGCTGATAGTGCAGTGCTGACTTACTATAATACATACATTGCATGGTGTATCATTCAACCCTTTTCAGTCTGTCCTAGGAAATTGCTTTAGGTTGAGGAAAAGGATTAAAAATATTTTTGAGGGCTAAGCAAATACAGCTTTGTCCTCTTCTTTGAATCCTGCAGAAGGCCCTGTAACATTTCTATGTATTTGAGGACCCTAATTTCAGGATGTAGAAGCATTTGTGTGGAGGAAGGGGACAGTTCTGGAGGAGAATGGCTCTCTGGAGCCACGTACTCATATTTCATTGTAGTTGACTTAACCAAATTTCTGCTAGTGACTTCTAGGAATGGGCACATAATTGCCTTGCTGTTTTTCCAGTGGGCTATGACTTCCAAAGGGAGCTTACCAGGCAGCAGTTTCTGAAGCACTGTGGCATGCTTGTCTTGCTATGCCAGCTGGCAATTTTAGCTTGCACCCTAATTCTGTCAGCCAGGAAAGATAGAGGACAGTGTAGAAGCACATTACATCAATCTTCTGTTCATAGGAGGAATGCTGGCTGGGGAGACCTGTTTTTTTGAACAAAGCATCTTTCGGAAAGTAACCCATAGAATCCTTTCAAATAGGACAGAATCCTCGGGAGCAAGGATTAGGGGTCTGGATCCTCAAATGTGTGTGGTCATCCAGCTCTTACTGAAGTCTGGGTAATGCCTGAGTGTCTTTGGGGATATGTAATTAAGTTTGCCTTATATAGGCTTTGTTAGTAGTTGGGATGAGTTGGTTTGGTTTTGATTTCTTGTGTGGGCATGAGTAGGTCGTTTTAGATTTCAGCTAGTAAAATATTACAGTGGCATTATGCTGTGAACAGTGAGAGAACACCTTGTCTGTTTTTTGTTGGGTAGCTATGAATTAAATACTTTTATCCTTTAGCAAGAATTTTAGGAAACTGCAAGGTGCTAATGAGAAGTGAGATCAAATCTGTGAAATAGCTGTTTCTCTTGTACAGATTCTCCAAACATAACACAAACATACCGCATATGGTAATCAGTGTCTGGCAATTGTTTTTACTGTTAGTGCCATCAAACTGTGATTTGGAATCTGTTTCCATTTAATTCTTGATCAGCATGAGAAAGTTCTTCCTTGGATTTTGGATCTTCTTGCAAGACTGCAAGAATGACACTGGTGACTGTCCTGCTGTTTGTCAACACCGAGCAATACCATGCGTATGTGTCCACAAAGTGATTTGTTAGATGTTCAACCTTAGTTTAATACTCTAAAATATTAGAAGCCTGGATAAAAGTTCACAAGATTATCGTTCTTAGCTTCTGAGAACACCTCTGAAATGAACTGCTGTTTTTCAGTAATCAATATTTAAACTTGCTTCAGTTAATCAGAAAACCCATATATTACCCACTGTGTATTCCTCTTTCCTAAAATAATGATCTGCCTTTTTTCTCTAGAATGGCGTTCATGCTGAAAGTCTGACTGAAGACATGTTCCTCTTCTTCATCTTGGGAATTTGATACCTAGCAACCTTTAAGCATTAAGACCTTAGCACAGCTTAGGTAGCTTCTCACTCAGATTGTTGCTTTTTGAGGATCTCATCCTTCAGCCCCCAACAACATGCAGACTTCTGTGCAGGAAATCTTCACTGCCTGTCTCAAGGCTGAAGATCCCATTGCACATGAGTTGGCCTAACAATGAAGCACTGAAACACTGATCCTCTTTTGTGGAACTAGCTGCAAATGACTTCACCAAGGTCTTGGTATCTCCCCTAAAATCTCCCAAAAGGGAGATGACAGTGATACACTGGGACTGTGTAGCTGTTCCTGACTTTTTAATAGCAGGCACTATGATTAAACATTTTTTTAATTCTACAACTGTGGGCACCCCAGCAGTTTTCAGAGCTTCAGTGACTGTAAGAGCAATCTGTTGCATGAGCTGCTCTTAAAGTAGAAGAAGAAAAGTAGGATCTGCCAGTACTTGTAACATTAAGATGGTCCTACTGCACTCCAGGTACACGCCATCAAATTCTAACACCAAGTAACTAAGTGAGCTCTGGTGCTAGAAGCATTTCTTTAATGCTTTAGAAAGCCAGTAAGTGTAGTGCGAATGAGGAGTACTGGGCTGGCAGCTCTAAAGCTCTGAGTATTTAAAAAAGGTGTTAACCTGACTATTAGTGAATATAAATGATTGTATGCCACCATATGTAATCTGATTAAAAATTAGTTAGACATCCAGGCCTATTTATAATATCTTATATACTAGTTACCATTACTATATTCTTTGTAGAATTCTCTCTTAAAATATTTTGGTGAGTTTTTGTTTGTTTGGGGTTTTTTTGGGTTTTGGGTTTTTTTTAATACTCAGCTGCTATTGCAGTTTAGATTATGTGATTGTTATGGCAGTTCTGGGGTGCATTCAAAGAAGGCATTAGGGACTCCTAGTCCTATTAGCATAAGCCAGTGAAGTACATGCCTCACATTCTGCAGTTTAGCTATGGTTGAACCCATTTGCTCCTCCCTTCCAGCCCAGTCGTTGTCAGGTCAGAGTTAACACCAGCACCCACTATATTTTAATCTATGTGGTTTATAAATGTAGTTACAATCTTCTAAGGTCAGCATGTGAAACCTTCTGCTTTTTCTGTGAGACATCTGTCAGCCAAAACAAAGAAATCATATTTTCTCAGTGTGATCTATTTCCAGTGCATTATCAGCCTTACTATCACAATTATAAAGCAACCTCCAATATCACAGTGTGTTTGTTGCAGTTCAGAGTACAGCAGGAATATAGTAGGGTCACTGGCAAAATTTCTTATTATTTTTGGCTCTTTGGTATGTGGACCATTTTTTTCAAATCTAGGGATTTGAAAATTTTGATTTTAAAAATCAAATTTGATATCAAAAAATATTTGATAGCCTCAGCCCCTTCAACAGAAAGGAGAGTTCCTCACTTGTGAGAAATCTCTTTTTCTATCCAGAAAGAGGCACCAGTCTGAAAGTTACAGGCAGCCCTGATTCGCTTACAAAACTGATCTGGCAAACCTAGCAGATGACCAGCAGGGCCATCTGCAGCTGCCAGTAAAATATGTACGCTTGGTGGTTAGATCTTAACTAAAGAGATCACAAAATCTACCCTTCATACAGACCTTAGCTTCCTGACAGGTCCCTCCCCACTGAGCAGTCTGGGCAATAGGAAAATATTTGCAGCATGCCCATGGGGCTATTTCAGTTCAGGGTGAGGTGCCAACTCCTCAATTAAGTACCTCTCACAGAGAACACCCTCCTGCCAATCTCTTTCTGCTTGTAGATGCTGTCAGAAAAGATAGCATTTCCATGGCATAAAACAGTCGTGCCATGAAAAAGCTGAAATAACTATATGAACTATAATAAAATCATATTATGTAAACCCTGATTTCCTACTAAAAAAAATACTATTTAGAGATCACTGTCATAACCTTTGTTACTGGTATAAACAAACTACAGACAATCTATCATTGGCACTGTTCCTGTTGTCTGTAAAAGACTCTTGCTTCCTACGAGAAGGGGAAGGTATTCCCAGAATGTGGGACAGAGGTGGAGTTTCACCTGTGTACCTTGCAGCTGCTTCCTGGAGGTCTTTCCACTTCTTCAGGCTGGGAGACACTGTAGAGCTATCTGCCAATGTTTTCATGGCTCCAAGGAGGCACAGCACTACCACAGTATCAAGACTTCAGTCCTAGCTGTGAATCTGTCCCTTTGAGTCGTTCACCACTGCGCAGTCTCAGTTCTGATAATGAGATTTGCCTCTTGCACCTTAAGTATAGTATTCCACAGATTTGGTTGTCTATGTACGTCCAGTTACCTTGCAAGCTTGTGTAGTGCAGCCACTTTCTTCACAAGTATCTGATGCATACTTGCAAAAAGAAAGGTTGTAAGTGCTGAATGACTAGTAGGAGTGATCCTAGAAGGAAAGATGGAGTCTAAATAAAGTCAGGACTGAAGAGGACTTCTGTGCCAAGTCTATGGGGCTGCCCATGGTCACAGCAGTATAGGTGCAAATCAGAAACTGTAAACACTGAGCTCTTGAGCTGTGGTCTTCAAGCCTGCGTGTCTTCCTATTAATACCAATAGGAAATTCAATACTGCATCTGAAATTCTGAAAAGGTCAGACACACAAAGCATGGTAGTTGTAAACAGTGCACATGTAGAAGTGCTTTACATCTGAGATGCTCAGAAGCTGAGAAACTTGGTTTCCACCAGTTTCAGAATAAACTCAGTTTCTTCCAGTTTCAGAATAAAATTACCTTTAACATTATGAAGGACAGAATGCCCAGGAACAATCATTCAGTTCTTGAAGATAAGGTGACATTTTAAATGGAAATTTTGTTTTGACAAGCCTTTTAATTCCTATAGCTAGGAATTGAACCTGATTTTATTCAGCTAATAAAACACTACTTTAAAATTCTGAATGTTTGTATTATAGTTGAATTCCCATTTGCACCTAAACATAGCTTAACACTAATCAGGAATCAAAAAGAAATCAACTCTAAGAAATATCAGCTACCTTTTTCTAGCATCATAAAATCTAAACATTAGAAATCTGAATAAATACATGTCATGTTAAATAAGTGCTTGTGTATGTAGAGAATGTGTCTTACCGATTAGCAAAATGAAGACCCAATTTAATGTAGAGGCCTCATTTTGCTGCAAATGAACACTAGATTACTAATCAATGAGCATCCACCTTTTTTGGGAAGTAACAAAAACATGGGAGTGGAAAATGATAAACTGTTCAAGTCAGGAATTTCCATTTGCCAAATTCAATCATAATTAAAACAATTATTAAAAGTATTAATCAGTCTACTTTGAGGCACAGTTTATGCATGTCTGGATCACAAGTAGGATTTTTGGTAAGGAGGAAAGCAGGCAGGTATATTTTTGCATATTCCAAGTGATTCGAGTTGCCAGGGAGTCGCGTGGAGTAAGTACTGGGGAAACAGGGAAAGCTTTACCTAAGCAGCACGTGTATAGACAAAGTGTATGGCTGAAGGAAAAAAAAAAAGTTGTTCTACTGGAGAGAAAAAAATCACCTGGTTTGTTTAAATGCCGCTCTAGCAAATAAATGCAGCAGGAGTTTCAGTTGTGGAAAGATCTCAAGATTAAGCCAGTGAATGTAAAATTTGGATTAAGTTTGTCTGACTTTGGGTAGAGATACTTCCTTGGTGTAGCTTGCATAGTGTTTACATGAGCTATAGTCCTGCTGTAGCCATTCACTTCAGTGGGAATTATGAATGCCTAAAGGAGAGCAGCAGCTTTACCCCTTGCTAGGCTATCGGCTTTCAGCTATCTAGCTACAGAAATAAATGTAACTCTATCACTTTTGGTGGATATCTAGAGTGACCAGCTCTGGACTGCTTTATGCCACAGATACAACTACTTTTACATTTCATGCTCTTCAAACTACTTTCTTAGGAAGGTTCTGTTTTACATATCCCTTTAAGGATGAGTATTTGCTATTCTGGTTTACCTCACTGGGCATTAAGAACTCACAGCATTTTTTCCTCTTTTACTCTTTTTACTGTTATCTCCCGTTTAATTTTCTTTTATTCAACACAACATCCAAGACTCTGAAAAACAGATCTTTTTCTTAAAACAGCTGGAGAATGGCTAACTTACAAAAGAAGGGTAGTAAGTGGTGCTTATAAAGGGAGAACCTGTCAATATCCTTGATGGTCATCATCTCATCATGACCTTCGTCAAGACAGCATCACTAAATGTACTTAAAAGGACAGAGATAAGCTTTTACTGGAAAGGAAATACCTGACTTTAGAGCAGAAAACTCTGCTCTAAATGGGTTTACAGTTGTAATGCAACAAATGAGCTATATAGCCCAAAGAGCCAAAGAGAAATTTGCCAAATGGGAAATGCAGGTGTACATTCTAACCCTTGAAAATGGCTTTAATGAAGAAACCTGCAGTTAACCTATGGGGTTGCTCTGAAGACACAGTAGTTCTAAGAGGAAGTGGAGGTTTGCATCCAGACCTGCCCTTTACTTTTTCCATCCGTTCAAGAAAGTGAGGATTCTGCTCACTGTCATTCTGGGGTGAATGAAGAGGGCTGTCATATTTTAAACAAAGGAAGTGATTATTCTGCTCTACTTGATCCTTTTAAAGACTCAGTTGGAAAACTTTGTCCTGATGACAAGTTTTAGAAAACACAACTTAAAGCAAAACTTAAGGAATTAGTTTGTTCATGTAAAAAGAGAAGGTTACGGGTAGAAATTTTAACAATTTTTCAGTGCATGAATGGATGTTATAAAAATGTAGTGCTCAGCTGTTCTTCATCCTTACAACAGTAACATTTTTCATATGTTGAACATCCATATTCCTTGCTGCAAATTAGGCTGATTTATTTTTGATTATATAAAGTGCTAAAATATGTTGTATAGGGATGCTGTATAATTGCCTTCATTGCAGCTTTTCAAGAAAATAGACAAATACCTTTGTGGTTGGTCTAAACACACTTCAGCTGTCTTTAATGCATGGAGTTGGATTATACTATCTCCTGAAGTCCTTTCTGGCTCTGCAGTCTTCTGTTTCAATAATTCTGTTCTAGTACATCTTTTAGACAGAAAACTCTTTGAGGCAGGGTATGTCACCATTGTGCTTGTGCGGTGTCTGAAACAATGATGTCCTATATAGGACATCTGTCTCCATAATTATCTAAAGAGTAGTCAAGAATTGATGCTGCAGACCACAAAAGCTAATGTCATGACAAGTAAAACACTGGAAAAGATAAGGTAAATATATCTAGGATGGTTATCTAAGTAAGATATGTATTTATGTTTATTTGTTTATATTTTCTGGTATGGATGTATACAGATACAGATCTTCTCTATATTATAATACCTTAATCTGTATACCTTTTCTTTTTGGCATGTGAAGCTTTATCATCATTTAGCTAACATAATACTATTAACAAAGTTTTTGCAAAGGTCTAGTTTTAATTGGCTGGCATGTTGTGGAAAACAAAATTGTTCGAATTCTCCTAAAGTTTACCTACAACCTTTGATCCACCCGCATACGATTAAAGCTGGGTACAGAAAATTTTCCTGTCTCGTAAAACTTAGAAAACAAGAATGGTGTTATTCCAGAGTGTGGAACTTCCACCAGCTTTCACAGTTCTCCATAAAAAGCAAACCCCAAACCCTAACCAACTATGAGCATCCTTAGTCCTACAGGAAGACCCTTTCACAACATGTGAACAGCTTCCTGCTTACTGCACTCACATGGGGTGAAGGGTACTTGGGTAGGGATGCCTGGTTTACTTTCATCAGATCAGCACATTGAAGCTCCCTGTACTGTATGTTAAAAGAAGTCTGGTTGCCACCTCCAGCTGGCCTTCACCTTATGCGTAGAAGTGTAAGAAAGTGCTTAGAGCAGAGCAGTTGGAAAGACGGATGGGAAGAACCTACCAGCCCGCAAGAAGAGCAGTCCATCAAGAGCTCATGTCTAGCTGTTAAAGTAGGCATGGCCTACTAGGCTTGCTAACCTGGGGATTTTGGCCTTATGAATCTGGATTACCAGATACTAGTTCATTTTAGAAAAGTTTTCTTGCTTACCTGTTACTATTTCTGCTAAGTGCCCATTTTAGTGCAGGCTTAGGTCACAGAGTTAAGCAGAGGCGTGGGTGTTTCCAAACTCAGAAATGAAAGGAGTTGCAAAAGTCACACCAAGACCTAGATTCGTTGGATACTTGCAGAGGCTGTGTAAAGTCCTGGGCCTACACAAAAAACTGTGGACACAAACCCTGCCACTGTGACAGCCACGTGAAGCCTGGAGACTGAATGTGGAGAAGCCTCATTCACGAGGTGGAAGCTGCTCTGAGAGGCAAATCTCCACCCCCAGGCAGAAACCCAGCTAAGACCAGAGCCTGTGCTCAGGGTTGCAGACTGGCCAGTCAATTGGAAAGGAAGTTTTGCCTGTTTAGAAGGGTGGGATGCATCTGAGTAAATCTAGATGTCAACATCTAAATGTCAAAATCTAGATGTCAACCGGGGTAAACACATGAGCTATCTAACCTAGTCTCCCTATACATTCACTAGACAGCTGCACTACTGTCTTTTTCCCTTTTCCTTTATGGTAATTGTGGTGGGTTGACCCTGGCTGGATGCCAGGTGCCCACCAAAGCCGCTCTGTCACTCCCCTCCTCAACTGGACAGGGGAGGCAAAATATAACGAAAGGCTCGTGGGTCAAGAGAAGGACAGGGAGAGATCACTCAGCAATTACTGTCACGGGCAAAACAGACTCAACTTGGGGAAATTAATTTAATTTATTGCCAATCAAATCAGAGTAGGGTAATGAGAAATAAAATCAAATCTTAGAACACCTTTCCCCTACCCTTCCTTTCTTCCTTGGCTCAACTTTACTGCTGATTTCTCTACCTCCTCCCCTACCAGCGGCACAGAGGGATGGGGAATGGG
>NW_009602462.1:23444-28158 GCF_000690535.1 Cariama cristata | reverse complement strand
GGGGAGCGGGATTAAAACAACTTGCTTTCTTTTCAGCTAAACATATTTTTTTTCTTAATCACATCACTTTACTCTGATTTACATGAGTTTTGGCTTCAAGAATCATTGGTCATTGCTGAATGCAAATAAGCACAAAGTAAAATTATATTAAGTTTGCACAATTGATCTTTCATCTTTTTAAATGGTACCTTTTAAAAATTCCTGTAAAATCAGCCTGATATACTCCCATCGTTGACTGTCATCAAGTAGAGCAGGGTCACTTTGGGAAAACCCATTCTCAGTGATGTAAATTATAGGGTTATTACATGTATCCTAGCACAAGAGAGCAGAAGTTTTATTCAGAACAGATGTAAGAAAGCCCATAAAATCAGATGCATTACCCTCTATCTTTTCTAAGCTACAAACTAAAACTAGTTTTCATCAAATTGCACTGACCCTATTAACTTAATTTTCCATGAGCTGACCTTTTATGACTAACAATGGAAAAGCAAAACTGTGCAAATATCCATGAAGACAGTGAAATGACTTATTTTAATGAGAAGACTAAAATATCCCTCCTGCATTATCATCTGCTTATTGTCACTGCTCCTTAACCCCTTGGTACTGGCAGTCACCACACGTCCCATTGCCAGGAGTAGATGCATGCCAGGAAAGCCCTACTGCTGCATCAGAAAGAACATTTCTGGAGTTCAAAAGACGATATAACACTGGTGTGTCATTTCAAACTGTAAAATAGCTATCAAGTACAAAGGCAATAGGAAATCACTAAGGCTTCTACTCTTTATAGCCAACATGCAAAAATTAAATTAAGAATCCCAAGGTGACTTGTTTATTTATATCTTGTACAATGTCTTATGCCATCCAGACGGGCTTCTCAAAAAAATACAAATGAGCAGTATTACTCATTGAATTCTCAGGTCTCCTCATGGGCCAGCTAATAGTGGTAAAATGGTCCTGTGAGCCTTAGGTCATTCCTTGATATAACACAGAAGGTAGTGAAAACCCCATGGTATTACAGCCCATTGCAAGAGCCCAAGAAGGATCCATTATTTGTTCAGCTTCACAGTCCATTGAAACACTTCGTCTCTTGCCTGTGTTTTATTGGTCTTAAGTTTAACAGTTCAGGGGAAAGAAGTCAGAAGTACCCGTCCTTTCTTTAGTGAATTCCAGAAGCGTTGATGGTAAGTAACCCTGCTTTGAATGCATTGCAGAAATCTAGGACTTTGTGATGGCTGGATACTCATCATCAGTAAATATTGTCCTGACAAACCCACCTAAGGTAAAGGACAGGTATTCTTCAGTTGCTTTTTCATCTGCTACAGAATTTGTAGAGGTTCTACCAATCTGAGTTCAGACACAAGTCCACATTGTTTTCTCCAAGTATCTTATCGCAACTATGTCATGCTTTAGCATGAGCTTTTATCACATTATAAGCTGCCTTGTAAGCTCTGGTACCAATGCTGGGGCTATACCTTTTCCACCACCACCTATAGCAACGACATAAGGCTCATTAATAGTGATCACTCAGTCTCCAAATGTTCTGAAGCAATGCTTTGCATGAATATCAAAGGTCTCAATGATCGTTTCAAATCTCCAGCCACCTTCATCTTCTAAGGACTGAGGTAAGCCAAAGTGATACAGGGAGCAGGATGCCATTTCCCAGGTTATTAATGATATTGCTGTAATAATTGACTCCTGAAAATATTAAAAGAAACAAAAAAGGGTTAACTTAACTTTATTACATCTTAACATATGAAGAAACCTCACTGAGCATTTTCTCTGTTACAAGATGCAAATATTTCCTCTCAACTGCATGCTGACTACTGTTACAAGACCCCAGAGTTGGCAAAAATGCTCAGCACACAAAAACTTCCAACCAGGCACATAAAATGAAATGAGGATGCAAATTTTCAAAATAGATCAGTGGACAGCAACTCCCCAGGAGAAACCTAATTCTAATGGGTGCTGGTCACATGAAAATATAATCCTTTCATTTAAATGCCTGAATGGCAGCCTGGCTGCATGTACAAGACGCAAGCATGTTGGAAAAATCCTGACACTTGAGAGCCTTACAGGTAGACTTGTTCTAATGAAAGCATTTCTGTCCTTGAGAACTGTGTCTTTTAAAAAGTTTAGTGCCACACGCAGCAAGGTATCTAAGCCGATCTTTTACGATTTGAACTTGGTTAGGTGAGTGAGCTGTTTCCTCTAGACTCTTCCATTCTCCATCACTGTCTGTGCCAGCAGCAAGACAAAGAAGATACTGTCAATGATTCAATATTTTGCAGTGCTGTGAATTCAACGGTTCCCTCATTAGATCTGTATGACGTTTAAGGTTTTTCAGTGGGCTTTATTAGATTTTAGATGGAGTTTAGGGCAGTGGTCTCTTTAGCCACCAACTTGAATGGCTTGGCAATATTTTATCCAAGAAACCAACTCTTCCTTTTACACAGCGATGGCTGCAGACTGTTCAGTCACTCTAACTGCAAGAAGGAATCAGCTCACCTCTCTAAAAGCTCATGAATTCCAACCTTTCTTGTCCCCTCTTGATAAGACAGAGATCAACTTTAATTTCCTGGATGTGTTGCTAAAGCAGGCCAGTACTGGGAATGTATTTCTAGAGGCTTAAAAGGAATTCACCTTCTGTTCAGATTTAGCAGTGGCTGACATGAATATGTTTCCTAAAGGACTATTTTTATGCTGCTGAGAGGTCACTGTAAGTTTAAATATCAGGATACTTTAAGCTTCTATATAGGCATTTTTAATTTTGCTTACATCCAAACACAACTACATTGCTTTTAAGCCTTCTGAAAACACAAGATATTGCAAAACACATCATAAGCTCTGGTTCAAAGAGTATCAATTAGCTTGCTCTTTTACTTGAACTATCTGGTTTAGTGTGGTAATTGTAAAAGGTCAACAGTGGCCTTGAATTATTACTTGTTAAGCTAAGAGGCTCCAGCCAGGAATAGGTCTCCATCATGCTGGTGGAATATAGAAACCAGTCTATGTTTTCTTCAGAGACTTGGGCTAAATATACCAAAGTATTTAAGAACCTTAGAAACCTAAAATTCATAAAAAATTTGTGGGTATTAGACTACCACATATCCTAATAAGACACAGGTGCTTATGAAATGTCTATCCCAAGGCCTTGCTGTATTGAAATGCAGAACTAAGAAAGGTATAAAGAAGTTGAGAACACAGCAGAAAGGAGGAGGAGGAAGACTAAATTGCAAAGGTTAACAAAATGTATGCTTAGGAGGTTATGTGTGGTTTAGATTATTATTCTTAACATTTTCTGAACCAGAGATTTTGTTGAACCCAAAGCAGGAAACTTATTCATTAGTACATATGTCTGTACTACATTGTACTATAACTTCACTGGTATTTTCAGGTTCAGCTTGCTGTGTATTGATATTTAAAAATGCCAACACAGAACCTCATACTACCTTCTTCTTAAAAGGATAGTATTAGACTACAAATTATCCTAACTTCAAATGACTGATAATAAGGATTCCCATCAAATGGCTTTTTTAAGACAATATTTACTGCAGCAATCAGTTATGAACCCCAGATTTAGATAGTGCTTTTTCACAAACAGGTGCACACACATCTTTTAGCACAGCAAGACTCAATAAGTTTGTTTACAAAGTAATTCACAATAAATCTCACAGATAGTTTGCTTTTCCTTCTGAATGCAGCACCAGAAAAACACATTAAATTCTGATGAGATAGGTACCTGTGCCTGAGAATGCACCCATGTAAAAGAATATACCAGAATTTAATTTTTTTAAAATTCTAGCAATTTGCAATAGCAATTAGGAGTAAATACAGTTTGTTACTGTCACTTTTGAACAGAGACCTATTTGACTTCAGTGGAACCAGGTGTGTGTTAACTTTCTTGGTAGGACTGCAACATTTACTACAGAAGCTTAAACTGGGAAAAAAGAAATCCTTTGCTGGTGCAGGACCCTGTTCTACCTTATTGAGAGTAATGCTTGCCTAGAAGACACTAGCGTTTCCCATTCTAATTTTCAGACTATAGATTACTTAGTACAATTTATAGCACTTAAATGCAACCAGCTATCATTTATTTTTTACATCTCAATTAAACACCAATATTGGAAAAGATTTATGTTTTGTGTTAGGAAAATTTAGAGAAATAGAACCACATCCCCGAAAATGTAAATGTCAAGTCACATTTCCATATTGTCTCATACCTTCCCAGAGGAGCCTGATTTAGTTTCTATGGCTGCATCTGTAGGTAAGCTCAAAGCAGAAATACAGAAGAAAAGGTGCTTCTGAGAAAGTGTGTATATAAGGGTTTGGTGGAGACATCCCAAAATTTTGGAATTACAGACATTAAGGTGCATTTTGTCACTGGAAAGTGAAGGATTGTTCTTTTCTCCTTTGTGTCATCTTCTCTCCCCATCCCGATACCCTGCTTTCATGCTGAGGTGGGGCATAACATCAAACTCTCCCAGATGCAACATTCCCATGTCTGCTACTTCTGTCTCCCTCCACACTGACACCCAGTGTTTAGCACCTAACTTGTTCTGCTCAGGGCACCTAGGGTAAAAATAATTGTACAGAAATACTTTAAAAACAAACTCGGTGTGAGCTTTAACCTAAAACCTGACACATCTTCTGAACAATACACCTACAATATCGCTGCTTTAAAAGACACTCCACCACCACCACCACCACACCCCCC
>NW_009602462.1:22194-23413 GCF_000690535.1 Cariama cristata | reverse complement strand
CCCCCCCGAGTTGGAAACAGAATGGTTTTAAAGGTTTTCAAATGTCCTACGTCTTAGGTGTGAAACTGGTAGTGAATCAGTTGGTGTGAATGATTTTATTTGAAAGGACATAGCTCTAAGCTTTCTAATTCTTCACCACATGCTCTTTGTAAAAATGTTTATATAGGAGATGATGGCCTTTCCATGCTATGCAGTTACAATTGCTTCAACAGATCACTGCACAAGAGAAGTGAACTCCTGCCTAATGAAAGCTGGCCTACTTGGAGCTCCTCCAATGCCCTTTCGCTAAATGTAAAGTTCATAATATTAATCAGGCAACTGCTTATACTGGGGATCAAGTGAACATTTTCTGAAATTACAGTTGAGTTTTGTCAAAATGTTAGCTTTCCTTACAATGTGCATTCAGAATATTCGCTTGCTATCTCCCATTCTGACGTCTAAATAACAAAGCCCATTCAGTATGCAGCTCTGTGGAGTTGTACAGTGCCTGCAGCTCCAGCTGAAGGAGTGTCAGCACAGGAAAGAAACTGCAAGGACTCAGCCAAATTTAAATTCAACACACCACAAAAAGCGTTCCTAGGGAAGGGCAAGCTGTGCCAGTGAAAGTGGGCCGCATATTGTAAATTTTGGTGGCAAAGGAAAGGCTTCCATTCAAGCCTCTCCTGGATGCTGGCAAGGTTTTTGCAGTCATACTCTGCAGGGGAAAGTGGCTGGTTGGTCTGTTTACAGGAGATTCACCAGCCCCTCCTTCCTGAGTTCTTGAAACAAAGGCTCCTCCACTCTCTGGTGAAAATCATAATCTGCAGCATGCAGAGGACAGGCTGCTGCCTATTGAGCAGCCAAACTCTACATGACCAAAATTCTGCAGAAAAATATTGCTTCTGCTGGTATCTTCCTAGTACAGATCAGGATAACCTGAAGAGCATTTTCTAAGAAATTATTTCCCTTTGTAGCCTTCCATCTTTGCAATCTTCAAACCATGGAAAGAAAAGAATTGCTGAGGCAAACACTGCCCCAGGAGTACAAAGATATGTATCTTCTTGGTAGAACTGAGATTCAGAGGTTCATCCAAATCTACTTTGTTTTTTTCTCCTTGGAACATTATCCTCCCAGCATATAAGAGACCTCAGCCAACTACTTTGATTTTCCCATTCTTTCTGGTTCAGCTTCAGTTGATTTTATTCTTCACAGTTCTCTTTATTTCTTCTTTCTTCCTTTC
>NW_009602462.1:14670-22163 GCF_000690535.1 Cariama cristata | reverse complement strand
TTCCCTACTTTCTGCAGGCAAAGCTGTCATTTCCTATCTTTTCCTAGTAAGTCACCTACATCTTTCCCCTGTCCATACCAATGCAATTAAAATAAACAAATCAGAAGTGTAACAAATTTTATATCTGACTTCTAGCAATCTGACCAGCTCATTGATGTGCTGTATCCCTTTTCACTTCTACATTGTCTGCTGAGACTGTGAAAACTCTTCAGAGAAGGGACTGTCTTGTGTTTGTCAGAGAACTAAGAACAGTTCCCAGCTGAGTCTGAAGAATCCTCTATAATTTGCTGAAGAAAATATCTGGGAAAAGTACGTCCTTCTTAGTGCAAAATAGTCAATGTGAAGTTCAGTACATCAGAGTATAACGATAAACTACCTAAATGCATTTGCCAAATAAGATACTTATCTATTGTTAAGTTATCCAAAAATATCCTCATGGCTAGGATCTCTGTAAGTATAAACATTCTGATGAAGCAAAATGATTTAGAGTTACAATTAAAAAAACTGGAGTAAGCAAAAAGATACATAGGAAACATAATCCTATTCCAAAAGATTGTGCTATCCAAGGGGATCTAGAATATTAATTAGTAGGTTGTTGCAAACCTATAAAAAAATCATCCCATAATTACTCTGAAAAAAGTTGCAATTTCAAAGCTACACTGCAGAATAGCATACTGGATTAATTATGCCAGACTGCAGCAATAACCTTGAATTAAAGCTGCAACCTTCTATTTTTAAGAAACAATTGCCTTTCTGGTTGATGAAACCTGTCGTCCCATCAGGTAACAGACGTGACCAGGAAAGAGAAAAGCTATAATGAGTCAATCCAAGCTGTTTGATACATTTCAAATCTTCCTCCCACAGAGTGTAGCTGCCACAAGCTACATCACCAGTCTGGTTCTTGAAAACTCGATCTCCTCCCTGATGGGCGAATGTGTCCCAGACATTAGGGCCCTTTCCATCTGCATTCCAGCCTTCTGTGTGAAAATCAAAACTTGGTCATTACACTCCTGACATCAAAAGACATATGTTGAATGTAAATATTTATCACAAAGTAGGCACAAAACCCTCAAAATCCTATGAGCAAATGAAGCAGTATTCCCTCCCCCCTCCTCATATCATTTAAAGTAACTAGGAACTTCTAAGCATTAGTATATATTTGAATTAGGTTTTGCATTTATTCATATTTTTCCTTGCTGCTAATTATTTGAAAATCCTGTTTCAAAAAGCATTCACAGTTCTGACACTATTCATACTTCCTCAGCCAAAAATCAGATGTTTGCAACTCTTGAGATATTACAGGTTTTCACAAAGGGCATTTTCTAATGCAACTTCCATCCATAAATGTAAAAGATCAGTCCATATCAAAGAAAGCCTTTAGGGTATGAGAAATACATCCAACAAATAGGCACTTATGGCTTTCTGGATGTCCTTTGAAAATCCTGACAGTCTGTTAAAAAGAAAGGAATGCCATTACGAGCCATGGCCTTAGGCATATACAAGCTGAATTAATAACACAGCTCTACAAAACTACTGCTTTTTGCTTAGCCAAACGTTCACAGAAATGAATTTTGAATGCTCAAAATCCCTGCACCGTTTTCTTCACTATCATAATTTTGGGAAATTTCTTTGAAATTCCAAACCTGAGATAGATAGATTACCTTTAAAATATTCAAGATTTAGCTGTTGTTTGAGATTACACAGTACTAACATTACATAGTATTTAAACCAAATAAATTCACCATTACAATCTTCTTTGTCTTTCCAGAGCAACGCTGTAACTGAGGCAAACATTTCATTTTTAATATGGAGAGCTCTGTAAACTTACACCCCTGCAAAGTGTGATTTTATCACAAAATTCCAAATAACCCCAAAATGGCCAACCTCATTTACCAGCAAGATGTTTCAGAGCCCCAGTGAACCCACTGTTCCAGGGTTACTCTTTAAAAACTAAAATGACATTGTGTGTTAAAATCATGTATAAATTAAATATCAGTTGGGTTGTAAGATTAATAACTATATAATAGCTACATATCAATCCTCAATAAAAGTGTTTTAATAATCAATTAGTATATAGAAATTAGAGATGGAGGAGAACTATTAGGAGGTCATTGAGTCCATCCCCTGCCAACGCAAGATTGCTCCCTTAAGTATATTCAGTACTTAATACACATCTGTCTTATTAAATCTAAGTTTAATGCAAGGTTAAGCATATTGAAGACACTTAATTTAAAGCATTAGTAAAATTTGTAATATCACTTCTATAACCTAGCTTTTCAAAGATCATTGTCACATTTCATGTTCTTTACAGAATTTTATTGCAGCACATGAACATCGATACATCTACATTTGGTTGGTCAGTAAATTAAACTCTTATATAGGACAACCTTCAAAGTAGGTCAAATTTTAGATCCAGACAGTTTGAGTTTCTCTTAATCTCAGACTTTGTGCTCTGTCTGTATAGTCCTTGGAAAAATGCAGTACTAAAAGTTTTCTATATCCGGCTTCTGATTTCAAACATACCTGCTGAAATAAATAGTCATTTTAGAGGAGTGCAGGAAATAACAAATAACAGTAATTCTTTGGTGGTACCTAGAATTTAGAAGCCTTTAAAATCAGGCTTCCTGCACCATATCAATATGGTATAGCTCCTTTTTCACTACGGTGGGAGTGAAGGGAATTCAAAAGCTGCCATAACGGGCAGCTAACACACCTTCATTTAAGAATCAGCAGCTAGCGCAGATGCTGAACGATTTCTTTTTTGTCTGCTTTCCTCTAGCAAAGAAGGTGGGAGGGAGGAGGAGAAGCATTCGATTTTCAGCAGAGTATGACAGTGCTACTCCAGTGGTCATTAGCCACTATAAAGCCCTGAGTGGGGCTATGGCAAACAGATCCACTTTCAAGCCTTCCTCATGCTGTTTGAAGAGCCTCTCTGTGCAGTGCAGTGTATCTGAGCTAGCTAAATAAAGTGGAGGAAGCAATCTAGCCAAGGCACCAGAAAGCTCCACATACACTAACGTATCCTGCTGAGCCACAATTAGCCTGCACAGAGCTCTGCTCTGCTTCAATGAACTGAGCTTGCACCTCTAAGCTTGCTCAGAAACCTCTACGCTACACAGAAGTTCACAGTGTAGGCATACCCTCGGAGTTTTAGTGAGCTTCAGGGCCAGGAAAGAACAGTGAAGAGGAACTTACTTTACATTTCAAACACATGGGTGAGTCTTAGCTACTAAATCATCACATAACATGTCATCAAAAGATTAATATGTATTATCATGAAATGTGATGCATGTTGCCCGTTCTCTGTAATTATTACAACGGAGTAAGATAAAATATCTTTCCATTTAAGTGAAGCCAGTGAAGCAGGAATATTACTGACCAGAGTATTTAACTTTTCACATACTTTTCCAAGTTAGTTTTTCTTCTCATTCAGCTGTGCTTTCACTTTTTGGAGTGAAATTTTCTTGGCCCGGTATGTGCCCAAAAGGTGAAATTTTGTCTGAATTCATATAGTTCAACTATTTGGCATATTAAAAAAGTGAAGAAAACCACTTTCACCATTAGGAGAATTTTTTGTAACTTTTCCCTCTCTCTGTCTCAAAAAAAAAAAAAAAAAAAAAAAAAATCAAGCAGAGAGTTGAAATTTAGCATAGAAATGGCCCTCAGTAAGAAGAAGTGCTTTTGAGTGTTCTGGTGCAAATTGATTTTGATTTGACTGAGTCATGAACCTTTGAAATCTGCACTTTGAGCATGCAGAGTACAATTGGTATGATTTTTTAGCACTTTGAAATATACAGAGTGGAAAAGGTTGTGCTGTGCATAAATACATAGCTGACAGTGAAAAATAAAGCAGCCTGTCAGCCCTTGCCTCATCCACTGTGTATCTTGTGCTATGTGCAGCAACTGAGTTTGGACTCTACAAGAACTATTGCTTCAATCATGTTGCCTCTAAGTTGGAAGCTGCACAGCTTCCAAAGCTTTCAAGAGGAGGAATTCCCTGTTGAGTTTCTTACTTCTGTGGGAAAAGGGTCATTAGAGTAGTGTCTAGATCACATATAGATTTTTTTTTTTTTTTACGTTTCTCCCACTCCAAAGCCTTAGGAAAGCTCATTAAAAATACATTAAGAGAACATTAAAGCTGCACATCTAGCCACTCAAAAGGCAGGAAATTATAATGTCATTCTATATGCACAGACAATTCACATTTTAAAAATTAGTTAGTAAAGCTATGCGCATTGCAGGACTCGAGTTAGAATCTGGCCCAGAATATTGATTCCCCAGGAACAGCGAGCTGTTCAGTCTATTAGGTGAAGCTAACTGAGCTCGTTAAAAGGTACCAAGCATGGGCAAGTACTCTCGCTTTCAGCAATAACCAAGAACTAAAGGCTACATCCTCAAAGACAATTTTAGATCTACAACTCCCATTTAGGTACTGAAATCAATGGGAGCTAAGTGCCTGTATGCTGTAGGGTATAATATGAGAAAATCAGATCTATATCTATTTTCAAGGTCTCTAAACACACATTTATGAAGGGATGAAGTTTGAGGGGCTTATGGCTCTAGGTGTCTCTGTACCTTATGGATTTACATTCCCTAATCAGCCACGTATTTTCATGTCATGCTGGGCAAATCACTTTATCAGCACCTCCATTCACTTGGGAACATGATACATGTCCTTGGGGGACAGCCTCCACAAGTCCAGCTGTTAACCTCTCAGCTCATCGTTTTACATATTCTTTGGAGATTACTTCCTAACTGAGGACCCCTTGTGAGTACCAGTGTCTGATGAGGTTGTTCTCCCATCCAGTTTTGGAACAGCTGACAGTAATCTACTTAAATTAGCTCTAGAGAAAGGAAATATTCAAGAAGTAGTTGGAAAATAACTTTTATCTGCTTTCCCCACCACCACCTCTCAATATCTAGTAAAAGGTTCCTCCTCCATTTCCATTACCTAGTCATATTTCTAAGATTTGAAACATCTTTTACCCTTTTCTTACTGTTCAGGCCAGAATTGCTTAAACAGAAGTGCTACATGGATTTGCATCAGATGCAGCATCTACATGATGAGGCAAAGATCACGCACTCTCCTTCCTGCATCCAGACTTTTTATTCACTTAAAACTTCCTTAACACTTTGGCAGCTAAAAATTGACACCTTCAATTTGATATGCCGCTGTAGCTGCACACCAAGCAAATCCAACTGGAAAAGCAATATCCTCTGGCACCAGCTGCAGAGGACAGGCGAATACACAGCATTATGCGATGCTATGGAGATGTGGGCTTCATTTGCAGACAGCACTTTCTGGCTCGATCACTCTTCCACTTGTTACAAGCAGATTCCATACTGAAGACAAAAATAAACCCTGTGCAGCTTCACACACCGAAGGGCAAGCCATGCATTTTGCATATCTCAGGATTAAAGCAGAAAGGTTCAGGCAGCTAACAGTGAAAGTGGAAAAGGCAGCAGTGGAATAGCCTGGGGTAGCCACAGTAAAGGGGCTCCACCTAGTACAAAGCATTAGTACACAGAACAGACTCCTGTTCCCCTTCACTTCCCTCTCACCTTCCACCTCCCAGCCAAAGAGGCGGACCCTCTACTCAACATAAATCCTTTAGCCACTAGGCAAAAAGTCATTTCCACCCCTTTCAGTAAGCTTCAAAGACCAACAGCACCTCTTTTTTTCTGGTATCAAATTTATATTTTTTCTCTCCTGACACCAAAACCACTTGCCTGCAGTAGGTGCAAAACGGTGTTTGAGCCACTACATGTTTAGCAGTGGAAACCACTGAGTAGAAGAGGAAGATTTGTATGCGAGTGCAAACAGAACAGCTATCTTTCTCCTTCTTTAAAATCCCATGGGTGCTCTTATTTTTCTAGAGCAGCAATGACAACCTTATGGCATGCGTGCCAGAATCAGCATCTGCAAAACAGCCCTCAGGTCTCTTCCTCTGCCTTCTGTCAATGCCGTTACCGCTCTCCTGTCAGCAGGCTGAGAAGGGAGCAGCAGCAGGAGGACAGTCAGGGTACAGCTGTAACAAGTGGGATGGGTTGAAAGTAGTTTACTGTCCCTTCCCAGAAAACTGCAACACCTGGCACACTAGATGGCACTACTGCAATTTTCTTTTGGACTTACAGGAGTTTTTTCCCCATTTACTGTAATACTACATCCACCCTGCTTTTGCCAAGGTCAGTATCTGCACATATTGGACTGATAGGCAATAATGTATGACCACTACTATTTTTTCTCCTTCTTTAATCTTCTTGTACCTTTTTGATTTTGAAATCTTTCCAGGTGAGGATCTACTCCTGCAAAGCATTATACACATAAGTGATATTTTCTTTGATAATGAAAATAAGAGCAACAAAATAAGACATACACAGAAAAACCACTAATACAGATAACACACATACTTTTGCCAGAAATATACACAATGAAAGAGTAAACTTCTTAGGAAAAAAAAATCCTTTGTAGAGATGCAGAGAAGCTGATTTAATTCCAAAGTGCATGTTGCAGAACTACACTGTGCAGATGCAATGCAAAATAAATCAGGCTTTCACAGCAGGCATGCGTTTCCTCAAGTGCCTTTCAAAGGAAAGGTAAAAGCCCCTTGAATACAAAGGAACAAAGGGGGAAATGAGGCACAACATATCAACTTGTTCCCAAAACACACACTGATACATGGTCTAGGCAAACATACGTATCCTTTATGTGTTTTATACAGATGACTAAAAACTGAGGCAATGAACTAGTTGATGTTCTCTGGTTGAAGTAGCCTCCTCAGGATTCCATTTGTAAGAAAGTAAGCATTGGACAGTTAACAGTAAAACTCATCAGGGACATCTTAAATAGTGATTAATAGGCATTAATGAACTAGAGTAATAATGCATATTTTTTACATCATTAAATGTTATTGGTAGGTACCTTTGAAAATGTAAGTGACATTAAATCTTTCCCCAGAAAATCATACAATTCAATTTCACAAGAGATAGAATAAATATGTAACTCAATAATAGGGGTAGAAGGCCAGACAGGAGGTAGTAGCAATAAAAACCCAATAAAAAGTTTTATAAAGATGCTTAACCATAAGAACAAGGCTAAAAAGTGTCACTGCTGATTCTCTAGCAGGAATCAACAGAGACAGAGATGGGGTTTAGGAGAGATTGAGTGAGAGGAAAATATTCTATAAGCAGTCTGGGGAAGAGTGAACAAAATTTGCCTCGGAGGTTAAGGCAGATTCACAGTAATGAGATAGCAGGTTATGCCAGATAAGTAGGCAGATACTGGAAGATGCAGAGGTTCAAAATTCAGAGAAGCTGCGTTTATAGCAACTAATCTCAAACTTCTCTGGCAACCCAATTTTTAGATTTGTGACCCCACTTCTGTATTTCTGGACTCATGAACCCACTCCTTGTTGCAGTAGTGGGACTTGCAATTATATTTCCATTAGACTCACTGCATGTCATGGCCTCTAGGATGCACCCGCCTTCTTACT
>NW_009602462.1:0-14639 GCF_000690535.1 Cariama cristata | reverse complement strand
TTCCCTACATCTAACAAATAACCTGATCCCAACCTGAATGTCAGTATTTCACTGTCCCATTGTTTCGTTCAACACATATAAGTACAAAACTATAAGAGATCTCAGTTCTACCTAGAGGAAAATTTTTTTCCAGACTACGTTTAGGGTTTTTACATTTGCATTGACTAAGACTATATGTAACTAAATGAGCTCAAGCCAAGTATTCCTAGGAAAAATCAAGCAGTTCTTGGATATCCAAATGTATTTGGGCAAAGATATTTTTGGCAAGTCAATGAAGACTAAGAGTAATTGGCCCTGATGCTAAGGGTTAGCAATCTAACTTTATAAAATACTAGGTATTACATTAAGGTGAAGGATGAACAGGCTTTCGTGTTGGGTCTTTACATCATCTGGGATTAATTATTATCAGAGGAATTGCATCTTGACAAAATGAGTTTTTCCTGACTGAGGCAACGCTTTCTAATGACATATTATAAGTATGTTTAATAGTATTTACTACACAATTTAGAAATTAAACTCTGAAAGGGTTGTGAAAATTAAAATCTCTTTCCTGAAATTTTACACTGTGCAGGAACAGAAAAGAAGGAGATAGCTGCTTTGGAAGCAAAACTGTACGTCTCTGAAAGCGCCAAAGATAGAAGTTCACATATTCTGTGAGTTGTCTTTGTAATTGGTACTCATAAATTTAGCTTCCCTCCCTGGCAACATAATGGAACAGCTATTGAGAAAACAAGTTTACTGAAACACTTTGAAGTCTGCCAGACAAACTTGATTTTTTAATTGTAATACAAAACTAATGAATAAAGAGCAGAAGCTATACTGTCACATGTCTAAATTTTAGCAGTATACTGTTTTCTTTAGGATATTTTAGCACTGAGCTTAAGGTGTTCTCAATTAAGTTACGGAGACAGTTTCCACCTTAGACTGTGGCTGCAGTAGAGGACTCCTAACTTTGATCCTCTAAATTGAGCCTTAATTAGAAGCCTCTGCTGGTTTGTTGATTAGCCTTTCTTCTCCTATCCCCAGTGTGTCAAAATTCTGTTCCCAAACTTAAATCAAATTGGAAATGAACTATCATGTTGATGGAAATGAAGGGTGATGACAAACAATGAAGGGTAATGATAAACAATAACTTTGAAGGGAGGCATTTAGTGCAGTACACAAAGATTAGTATTACTTCTGATCTCATTTAATAGTTTCAATAATGAGCTAGAAGAGGGAGTAAATGGTATATTAATGAAATCTGCAGATCTATTAAACTAGGAGGAGCTGTGCATACTGCTGAAAATGGAGAAATAATACATGGAGTCACAGGAAGATTAGAAACACAGGCAGAATATTGCAATGAGATTCATTTTAGAAAACAGAAGAATAATATTTGGGTTTAAAAAATCAACAGACGGTAACAGGTAAAAAGCTGGAGAGCTGTAATGCTAGAAGAGATTTAAAATTAAGAACATCAGGAGAACTAGGCAAGAATCTGTAACTGAGCAGCAGAGAAAAAAATAAAATTTGGGCAAAACTATTAAAGAACAAGCAAGGAAGTAATGAATCATCTTAAAGCAGCTCTACAACCATCAGCTCTCTTCTGCATTTAGTCTGGGCACTGGAAAAAGACTATCAGTCAGATCATTAAAGATTTTGCAGCTATGGAATTTTTTCCTGGAAGAAAACTTAAAAGTAGGCCATCCATTTAACAAACAGGGTGTTGTCCTTCATGAAGTGAATGACGTAACAGTGAGCCACTAGCTAAAAGACTGCAAAAGAGCATGAGACTGAAGAAATAAAATATTCTCCCACTGCTTCTGGTAATCGCATCATGTAGCTTCAATTTTTTTATATTGCCGAGGAAACTGCCAACGTAATGCCAGCTACTATGAGCTTTCCAATACCAGACATATGTGCACAATATCTTGGAGACCTAAAGCTAGTTGTGAGCAAGTTAATTCCAGTTGAAGAGCTCACACAAATTAACCTTGCTGGGAATAACTCTACACAAGCTATAGAGGAGTGCCAAACTAGTGTTACATCACTCCCTGTTCCAGAGACAGTTTCAGCAATTCTGCATGGCACAGCATTAGGATGTACAGTACATATGTAAAGTGATATTCCACGTTGGTCATCAGTCTTCAAAAGTCCTTGGCATCTCTTGGCTGTTGAAGGTATAGTCCTTTATTGCTGAGTGCCTCCATGCAGTATTTTTAAGCGGGCTTGGCCGCTCAGGAGTTTGTCACTGCCACTATGCTGTGACCTAACACTGAATGTGCAGAGGGCAGGGTGTTGATTCACAGCTTTAAACTCACACACTTCAGTAGAAAACCTGGCAAAAGCCCTTTCATGTAAAACCATGCTCTATCCATTTATATTTCAGCATGTTCTGCCGTTCCACATTTCTGGATTGTTCACCTTCTAGGTGAACAACCTTAAAACCAATGAGCTATCACGCAAAAAAGTCAGGATAAAAAAAGGAGGATATATATGTTTGAAAACCAACACAAAAAATACCAGAAGCATAGACAGACTCCCTGGTCCCTTGTGAATGCAACTTGTTTGATGAGACAGAGCGTCATCACTGATGCACTTCAGGGAGAGCTGCCTACGTTTTCCAGAAATTGAGGGTTTCAATACATTTGTAGAGCTAACTACTGGCAAACTTGCTTGATATGATTTTGCAAGGAAAATATCTGCTTTACCTAATCAGATTGGCTGTAGCTGGTTAGAACGACACATCTGAATTATTTCAAACTAAATTTGTTAACAATTTTCAAATAGAAGGCAAAGAAGTCTTATGCATGCCTGAAAGCAGTATAGTTTCTCTATTTATAATGTCATGAATCTATAGGCTATTTCACTAACCAGCTGAGTTTTCAAAATCACATACATACAATCTTCGCTGCGCATGCCAAGTTCTCTTTTAAAACCAGTATGCCCCATTTTTTTACAGTATATACACTTCAACATCCCAGCACCTTATCCAAGGGTTACCTCACTCTGGAACATCATTTAAGTGTCCTTAGGAATAGAAATCAAGAGGTCAAATTTGACTCTTTTGAAAATGTGGGCCCAGTATCTGGTTGTTTTGATGCTTCTGAACAGCTAAATCTTATTTACACTTAGAAGCCTGCCACATGACTTGGGTTTTTCCCCTGGGAGATTATATATGTGATGTGTGTATTATTCTCCCACTCTAACACTCACAACTTACATATTTCCCAGCACAGCACTGATTTTTTTTGCTTCCTTCTGACCCCACATGGCATCAGCAAGAAGAAGCCAAAGCCGGGCAGACCTTGCGGTGGCTGTAGCACACATCCACCCACAGCCCCTGCTGCCATCGCATTCCCTGGAGGCAGACGTGTGTGCTCCCGTCACATCACACAGTGGGTGAAAATGTTGCTGGGAAGTTTGATCACTTACAGGGAGGATGAAGCTTTGTCCTCACAGTCTATCAACCCTCCACTGATATCAGTGGAAATCACTAGCCAGCACCAACCAACTTTGACAGAAAACAGACATTTGTGAGAATATATGGCTGAATAAATGGATAGTGTGATACTGGTGTTGCAACCGATGGAAAGCCTGAAAAGTAGGTGCAAGTATAATATTAGCCACCAGAGAATATACTCAAAGGAGACACATTACAGATGCTGATCCTATGGGAAATGCTTCAAGCAAGATGCATAAAACCACATGAAAGCAAAAATCAAACCCTCAGATAAACCTGATTTTAAAACTGAATGATCATATAAGCACTTTTTTTTTCCCAATTCTATGCAGTTTTTCTCACCAAAACACTAGTAATCTAGAAAAATTCTTAACATTTCTTACTGTTTGCTTGGTTTTTTTTTCCTTTCAAAGTTTTTTTTATTATTTATTTTAACACATACATAGAATAAACTAGGAAAGGATTCTGCTCAGACCAATTTTATGCTGGAGATACATTGACTAAACCAAATTATTTCAACACTTACAATATGTACTAAGTCCTGTAAAGTCCCACATTTTGTTTTCAGAATTAACTAGAAATACCGTGACAAGTTTTTATACCAGTGAAACTATATCTCTCATTTGCTTTTCTTACAAAAATGCTGTTTCTAATGTCACTGATTATGACTAATGATGTTGACTATGACTTTAGCAAATATGTTTGAAAAGCTTCTTCCACCAGTCAGGATTCAGAAATCCCATTATATTAGTGCATATACATAAAATTCACTTCCCTGTATGAGCAATATGGAACTATCTACTATTAAGCAGCAGCACACTATGAGAGACAGTAGTTGATATTACTTTTCAAAAGATTTGTGCTATGCCATTATGCTGTAAATATTTTTTCCTTTCACAAGAAATACTATCCATTGTACTCTTCATTTTTATCCTGCAAAATATTAGTGAACACTACTGCTTGCACCTGGAAAGGGAGATAAGTATTACAGCAGTACTTTAATTTGACAAAGTAATCCAAATACCTATTTGGAATTCAGTAAATACAGGTTATTTTTCAAACAACTTGTGCTTTATATATATATATTTTTGGTCTTCCAAACAGTATTACAGATGTGCAGTGATGTCTCAGGACTATGTTATTCTGTGAATATCACAAAACATGTACCTGACCTGGAAGCTAAAATAATAGAATCAAAAGAAAAAAATCAATACAACTGTTTAACATAGCCCTCTCTTGCTTGATTTAAACACACAAATAATAATAATAAAAAAAGATTAAAGGATATGGTAGGTATAATGGTGAAGCACTGACCTTTTTATCATCGCAGAGGTTGTCTACTTAACAAAGAAGTCACATGGATGAATACAGTATCTCATTCAATTTAAAGTCTTTAGCTCTTTCCTCATGTTTTAGCTCAGCACAGAGAAAACTCAACAGTCGCATAGCATAGATGAAATCTTACACATTTTTCCTCTTTTGGTGAAGTACTACAGAATTTTATAAGCACACAACAAAAAAGGGGGAGTTTATGGGTAAGCAAGTCTGGTTTTGGATTCAGCTCCTTTGTACCTCTCGCAGTTAATTGCCTCTTTCAAACTAAACTGGTGAACAGACCTAGTAATGGTTTGTATGAAAGCTTTTAGCTGCTGAGTGATCAACATCAAGCAGGAGGAAATAGTTAAAGCTGTGAGGATGTGAAGGTTGGGTGAGCATACGTACCAAGCTCTTAGAAATGTTTATGGTTCCTTACATTCCCATGGAGGCCTGTAGAAAAATAGTGGGTGTTTACATAATTAAAAGACTACATCATGATCTATGACATAGATTGGGATGGGGGACACAAAGGTAACCTTTTATTTTCCAGTCTTTGAAAAGTAGATTTTGTAAATCACCATTATTTTAGCAGAATACACATAGCAGCTTATTAAATGTATTTAAAAACTGTCCACTGGTGGTGCTGCTACCCACTTCACTTTCCTATCAGTCTGAGCCAAGGCAAAAAGTTGTAGCAATAGAAAGCTGTTACCTTTTATGTGGACTATTACTACAGGTTGTCATTGGTTTTAGTAATTTCTTTCCTTGCCAAAGACTGAATAATCTTACGTTGAGTTCCAAGTTCTGCAGCAGAGTGTACTCTACTGGTTGTCAATTATTTTTATACTCTGCTTCTGACCTGCATTCCTGATCTTAGCTTCTGGGTTTTTTTAAAACAGCCTTTGGTAGCAGTAGGAAAATGGCAGGGAAAGTTTTGTTTGGTCTCTGAACTCTAGGATGGAGCCTGCTCAATCCCTGTAGGAGCAGCCCAATCCAGCTACTGTAAAGAAGCTGAGAGGGGCTGAAGCATTCTCAAAGCAGATCGAATCTTTGGCAGATTACACAACCAAACTAACAAGTTCTCCACCAAGCTTATGTAAAGTGTATTTCTTCCAAGGCTTATACCAGGTACAAATTTTAAGGAATCTTAACAGATAGGGCAAAAGAGGTATGCTGAGAACCAAGAATCATTGGTGTCCCAATTTTGATTCACTCCTTCAGTGTCTGGAGATGCTAAAGCTATCTTGTTTTCTTCCTGCAAAAATCTCATGTTTCAGATACCTCTGATCTATACCAGGACAAATCTGAGACTGAAAAGAAAAAGGCAGTCAGACTCGTGGTTCAAAACACTGAGGAATAGATGTAATAGTTATTAGAGGTGTTAACTGAAATATTTGCAAGAAGAGTCCAGTTCTTTGCCTGAGTCAGGTTAGAACATGCGTTTCTCACTAACCAGATGAGTGTCCTAAGCAGCACATATTGGCTATCCTGCACTGAACTTCTTAATTCTTCTCTGTTTTTTGGCATTCTGGATATCTTACTGATAAAAAGTGTATCACAGTGCTGCATTCTGACAAAATATCTTGATTCTAATAGATCTGTCAGTTTTCAACAGTAAAAAAAGAATTTTAAAAAGTCATAATAACCTCTGCTTTGTAAACTCCACCTTTCCATATTCACTGTTTTTTTCCTTTTAAATGTATTAGTGTGGTATTCCTCAGAGTGCAGTGGAAAAATGCAAATTCAATCACACTTCTGACAAGTAGAATATAAAAAGATTCCCATTTTGGACTCTATATGGACACAGCCTCTATGAACAAAATCAACACAAGTTTTCCATTAAAGTCATTGGAAGTTGGATCAGGTCTCAGCTTTCACCATACTAAAGCATTTAATCAAACTGAATAAACCAGAAGAAAATATAACACATGAATAGTACCCAATTTTTTTCCTCCAACAAAAATGTCTTTTTTCATATAGCTGTAACTGGTATTTTAAAAGCTATTTTCTCAGTCTTCTTTCTACATGGCAAAACTTCCACTACAGCAATGGGATGTTAAATGTGAATTGCAAAAGGGATTGGGACTTTTTTCTTTCACTCTCCCTCTCCCAGTCAAGACTAGCCAACTCCTCATTAACATATGCTATATATAAGATTTCTAAGGGTTTTCTAAAGACTGCAGTTTCTGTGTTTCTCTTGCAGTTACAGCACAGAATCTTGGACTGATGCCTAGAACAGACCAAAGATGTGTATCTCTCAGCATGCTCTGTCATGTGCTATCGGTTATAAAGCTTGCAATCGTTATACAGCTGGATTGTTGCCTTAAGCACACTTTGCCATTCAAGGAGAAGGTTCTTGCCATTCAAGGAGAAGGTTTAAACAAAACAAAACCTTTGTTCTCCTAGGAAAGTTCGATGAGAACGTCAGCATGACAAAGTAAGCTGGGAATATTTTCTTAAGATCTTACGATTAGTATAACTTTTGTTTCTGGTAATGTCTGGTTATCTGCATGGAATACTTTACAATCGTTAATCTCTCTAGGCATTGGTTTACTCTCTATTTAAAAAAAAAAAAAAGTGATATTAATTTTTTGGTCTTTTAAAATTTTTTTTTCCCTCGAATGTGCTGAGTTCTCAAATGAGAAGAGTTCACAGGTGAAACAAACAGAACACAATAAGTAGGAAATAACACTGTCAAAAGACAAAGAATCCTTAAAAAAATCAACTGATACCAATTGTTTCCTGCCACAATACAGTAAGCATTCCAGTGCAAAAATATTCCAGTGCTGTTATGCACAGATCTTTATCTGTCCCTGAACAGACACTATACAGGAGAACAGAGTCCTTAGAGAAAAATTATTTCTGAAAAGCCATACTAAAGGTCAATATCAGGATTAGGAAAACATTTAGATCTTTCATCAGGCAAATGTCCTTTTCAGGGGACAATATCTATCTGTACCTTCTCACATCTACTGCAGAATTATCTGGTATTGAGCACATTTCTGAAGAGTTAGGAAACTGTGCAGATAGATGTTTTGCTTTACAATATACAATTATAAAAATGGAAAACTAGAAGTTTTTTGTTAGCTTTAATTGTCTCTTATATTTATGTACATACTGAAAGTAAGTTTACAGTGCTGCTTTTTTATGGAAAGCATATCTGTAGAAATGCTCAACAGAATACGAAACTCTGTATATTCCTTCAAAAACTGACATTAATGGAGCTTTATAACACAAATGTTAAAATGTCAGAAATACCTGAAACTCAAAATCATGTATCCCAGCTCTGCCCTTCTGAACATTTTGTAGGCAGTAACCTGTATGTACTGCTGAGTAGATGCTGAAATGTATCCTTTCATCCATAACTTTGCAATAGCAAGTTTCCTATACTAAATTTACTTTGTATTTTAAAAGTTTAAAAGTTGAATGATTGCCTATTAAAGTCAATACTACAGAATCTCAGCTCCTGTGGAGAAGGAAATCTTAAAGGCTTGTGTTCAGTATACAACCAATTCAAACATGAACACTGTAATGACATTAGAGATTACGTTTTTATCATTCAAATTTCTACTGTGAATCTTTAAGGGAAAGGAGTGATTTTATAAAAGACATAATTATAACTGCTTTTGAAGTGAGTTATGATCACAGTCTACTAAGACGGTGGATAAGTATTTGACTGTAGGACCAGAATTTTAAGATGTGTGGCAAATCTATCTGCAAACAATAGCTTTTTCATTGGACAGCATCAAAAGCCTGCTACGTTTTTCCATTGTGGTTTATCTCTGCCATTGCCCACCTAGCACTTTAAAATTTATCCTCTTAACTATCACTAAAACTTGAATACAAATTCTGCTCAAACTATGTTTGTGTATATATAATGTAGATATTCATCACTATGACAATGAAGGAAGTTTTTTTGAAAGCTGGAAATAGCAAAAAAAATCATTTGTGTATTTGATCCTAATTCAAGGAAAGCTATGGAGTAATGCCATTATCCTGCTCACGTCTGACACCTGCAACCTTCCATGAGTTCACTCGTCCCGCTCACTTCTTCAGGCACTATGTATGTCTCTTCATGATTCTTTGACTATTGTGGAGTCTCTCCTAGGTGCTAGTATCCCATGCGAAGTCACTGCATCATTTAGTAAGACAGATGTTTGTGTGCATTTATTCTGAGGCAGGAACCTCATCAAGAGGAGAGGAAATAATTCAAGTTCCCAAACATTGGCAATCTCATAATTTCATTTGTTTCTTAAAGTTGTTTCTTTCCATACATGGCCCATACCATTGAAAAAGAACCAGCTTGGATAATCTGTGTAATTCTACCAAATAGGAATAGACGGGTAATATAGCACTGAAAAGAACACGTCTATACTAAGTGTTCTCTGCAATAAATTTCAAAGTCTTCAGATATGAGTGTTGCTTAAAGTTCTGTAAAAAAAATCCACAACCTTCATGTAAGAAAAAGCAAACTGTTACATGATTGAAGATCACAAAGCTGGATGAAATGTTTGGATTTTTCTAAAAATTAATAAGTGATCTAGAATAAAATTGACCTTCAGCCAATGATCATATCTGAGAAATTTCAGCTATGAAGGCAAAAGTTTGACAAAGTCATAAATAACTGAAAAGGACAGAAAAAACATTAAGAAAACTATAACATCACTACGCTTTCTATCTGGAATACCATTGCTAGTACTGTTATAATGCAGTAGAGATAACAGAATAAGGTGATCTATGGAACAACAATCTGTTATTAATAAAGAGGAAAAACATCATGAAGAGTGGAGATGAGATCATGGATCATCCCAAAGACCACCTACTGAAGAAAAAGACAAAGAGGAAAAGAAAGCCTGTTTTAGCCAGCTTCAGTTTCTTACTGGACCTACCCTTGAACCACTGACATCAGTTTCCAAATACCCAGTTTTACTGGCGAATTACTCAGCAGAGTGTGACATGATCAGTGATCTGAAAGTTTTCAGCTGGTTGTACTGATCAAATATATAAACAAAACACAATTGTCAGCTGCTCTGGGTTTACTGCTGAGGAAATGATGTTTTAAACCATAAATGAATTAATGCTTGAACATAGAAAAAGCCTAACTGATATAAAAGACTAAAAATGTTTAGTGCTCAATTAATTTATAATTTGCCTTATAACTGATTTTTTAAATTGTTTGCCTGGCAAAACAGAGGTGTGAACTATAATTACCAGCTGCCTATAATAGCTCATTTTTTGGATTTCTGTTAATTATTTCTACAGTGAAGGAAGCATGATCACTGAGGATGCCAAACTTTCTTCAAATTATTGGTGCTAAAAAAATAAATATCAGAAAATGCCAATTATTACAAAATGTGAATGTTGATTACTTTTTGTAAAAAAAGGCAGGTGAACAAATGGTATGAAATGCTGAGGCAGGGCTGGGGCACACAAAGGAATTACGGTAAACTAATGAGCTTCCAGGTGTCGGCTGAGCTTGGGTAACTAACAATATTTGCACTCTTAGCCTCAAGCAAATCTGAAGCAAAATGTGTTAGATAAATCTTCAGGGAGAGCACCCTCTGTTAGCAGGATCAGCCCTAAACAAAAGCCAAGTCTGCAATGATGCACCACTTCATGAAGAACAACCTACCTCATTCCTCTTTGTCCTGATCTGAGAATAGGAATTATTTCAACTTTTAAAGGCAGCAATTTAATTTCTCTCTGACAGCAACAAAATGATCCAAGACTCAGTATTATCTCACCTTTTCAGAGCTAGTATCTATAAAACAAGTGCTGCTTTCAAAAAGAGACTTGGAGTCAAATTCCATATCGGTCTCACTGGAAAATGTAATTTATGCCTTGCTTAGCCAGGTAAGATGGGAGGCAATCTAGCTGTTAGAAAATAAGGTCCTGAGTTAAAGAAAATGGAAGGGGAGAGAATTAAGCATGAAAAGAACGCTTTTGAAAGAAAGGGTGAAAACTGAGAGATTAATTTACTGTTAGTTCCATTTTATCTCCTGTAAGTACATTTTTTAATTCTTTAAATCAAAGTTCTTCTGCTCTATGCATATTGCCATTATTTCCCTGGAATTGAAAATGTCTGTTTTGTTCAGCAAGTGCATGTTAGAAATCTCGGGCTATTAAAAGATGGTGGCAATGTTAACTATTATATAAAGGATTAAATCTTAACTAAGTAGTATTAAAAAGTGACTCTATAAACCTTTAGGTTATTGGTACTTTCAAAGAAAAGAAGACCAATATGAAGGATTAATAGTTAAGGTTATGCAAAATCCACTTAATCAGCATGGCTAATTTTAGCTTTAACTAAAGCTGCTGGCAACTATGTGCATTTTGCTTTGGGGCTTTACTTTTGAAGAGAGTGATGAATACATTTTTGAGGTAAATTTATCTTAACTGAGAGTCTACCTAATGCTCTTTAATTGCTGAAAAAGTGATTTTAATAGCATTTGAATTTAGGAGAGGAAGGAGGTCTTCAGCTGTGCATCTTTAAGACCCTAAAATAAGCATTTTATTTTCACATTTATATAATATACTGCTTGACTATAAAACAGGTGAGTTTTATAAACAATACAGTCATCAACATGGGCATTGTTTATGAAGAAAGAATTGTTCTCCTGACAGTACATACCCTATTCAGAAAAGAGCCTAGGAAAATTGGACCTTACTCTGAAGATATGAATACAATGACTTGCCAGACTATCTGGAGCACAAATGCTCAGGATGAGGGTCTTTCATTGACAAATGCTACCTAAGCATGGCAGATGTACAGAGTGTCAGCTCAAACACCCAAGGCGTTTTAAGTCAGAAATATAAACTTGCTAATACTTAGAGTTCTTTTACCAAGCTCCAAAATCACAAAGGATTAGATCATTCACTGTGAAGTGGATTAGATATGGTTATGGTCCTAGTTAAAACAAAATCATATGAACACTAAGTTTCCTGTCTGGTGAGAGTCAGATAAAATCTGACTGCATCTCAGACTGGTGGAGTAAGGTGTGGAGAAAGCAAGAGGGTGGGCATTTGTTGAACTCAGCTTTCACAAGATTGTGAAAATCTTGTGGGAGGAGCTACCCTTTATATTACAAAAATTAAGAGCCATGCTCATCATTCCAAAGTGGATTACAAAGGGCTTTTCCTAGTGGGAAAAGTGAGTAAACCTGATAAAATTAGACTATTGATTTACAATGGTGTTACTGCAGTTGGAGGCCCAAGTGAAATTCGGACAAGTACGTCTATGTTAGCACACTGCTATTATACAAACAAGGTAATGCTATGTTAAAATGTATGTCTAGATCCTAGCATGCTAGTATAGGATAATTTAATTTATCATAAGCTGAAGTCTCTTTAGGAACCTTCAATACTATCTTTTTTTTCCTATGTCATGAATAAATTAATTGTAATTCATGCAGCTTTGCCTCCATATGCCTGCTGTCATGGCCTGAGAAAGTCATCTGAACTTCCCATTTCTCTTAGGATTTTCACTACTAGTGCTTTTTCAGTGGAACCTGTTTATCAGGTAGGATCATAAGGTGTAATACACTGCATTGGACTCAGTGCATTGACCTATGTGAGTATTCCGTATGTGGCAATGGTCAGCACAAGATGCTTCAGAAGGCGGCACACGAACCTCCAGTGAGCAAATGAACTTTCTCTCAGTCTAAACTAATGGCGGGAGGAGGCTTAGGCCCTGTGGACCAAAGCTGACAATTGCATGTAATTAAGTCTGTTCACTCTATGTAAAATTAAGCAAAGTCAGTAACTGAACAAAAAGACACTTTAAGGAAACAGGGAATCTCAACAGGAAGTCGGGAGTGATGCCCTTTCTTCCAGCAATAAATTTATGCTGTAATCAAGGTTGTGATTAGCTCTGCCCACTTACAGAGGTTAGAGTTTCAGCTAACTAGTTTAAGTGTTGTTAGTGCTGTTATTGTGCTAGCAATTGTGCTTAGCAATCCACTAAAGATTGACATAAATATTTGGATGGCAAGCTTGCACTGATCTTGGTGCTGCCATGGCTGTATGGCTATCTACAACTCTGTTACAGATTGCCTCTGCTACAGCTAGTATCTGCAAAAGACGATTTTCTAGGGTTTTTTTTCTGAGTGCAGCATAGATGTCTTGAGAGCCTTGCATGTCTTAGATATATGACCCACAAGAGTATTAAATCATGGTTATGTTAGAAATGCTTTCTTCCAGATTGCAAATGGCAATTAGATATACCATACTTAATGAAACTGAGATAATACATATTGTACTACTTCCCTTGGGTAAATGTCATCCAGTAATACAATTCTGCCTGTTTAAAATCTTCTTGTTCCTGCCATGTAGTCTTACACATATATTGTCTTTGATTCTTGGTTTAGACCATTGCATACTTGACAACCGCATGGTACTCTTTGCTACACCTCAGAAGAAGCTGTATCTCTTTGATGAAAAAAATTATTGGTAGAGATTTGTGGGAGGTAGAGACATTGAAAATAAATTATGCTAATAGTTCACTTAAAAATCTTCCAAGTTTTAGCTTTTCTGTTTCTCATTGTAGACTGGCACTTTGATAATAGTAATTACTAGCAATAAGCATTTGAGCCTGAAATTTCATATTCAGCTGTAATTCAAATTTCTTCACCTTCAGGGTATCACACAACCCCCATCACCTTAAGCAGTTATTTTGTTTGCTGGAGGCATTCAGAAAGGACATATGTATAGTCATCTTAACATTTGTTATCTTGTTTTGTATTCTTACTTATTTCATGTGGCCAAATGCATTTCTATGGGGTAGAGCTGAAAAACACTTTAAAACTCTTTGAGAACTATTAATCTGTGTGTGTTTGTACACACATGTTTATACTACAGCTTCTCAATTAAAAAGGAAAAAAGCATCCTTCTATATCTTCTAGGAAACATTTGTAAAAATGTATTTTGAGCTATAAGCTCTGATCAGACCTCCCTAAATCAGATGTTGTAGGGGTTTTTTAAGTCAAATTATTGTTACTTATGAATAAACTTGTTTAGGTACGCTACAACAAATGATTTTAGTTCTAGAGTAGAAAGTTAAGTATTTAAATTCATTATAACTTACAAGGAAGAATGGTAAACTTTAGAGCCCATGTAATCCTCTGTACTCTTCACTGTGTTGCTTCAAAACACCAATGTCTAAAACAGGCTGGCAATTAGCTGGAATGTAAAAATTGGGACATTAGATAGGGTGTACTGTTCCCAGCAACTTCTGTAAAAAGTGTCTGGCAGACTACTTCCTCAGAAAGAGGTACTGCTGTGTGTGGGCTTCCTAAGTGGCAGAGTATTCAGAAATCATGGTAGCCTCTGAATTGGTCGTTGAAGTTTTACAATGCCCTTACTGCCTGGTGAGACTAATTTAATATATGTCATGTCTTCTGTTTTGACACTGCAGCACCAACTCTAGCCATGTGCATCTCCAGCAACAGCAACCCCACAGTCACTCTTGTTTACTGTCTAGTCTGCTCATTGTGAACTAAATTTCCCCTTTGTAAGTTGCCTGTATCCTTTATTTTGTTCTGAGCAACATCGTGGTTTAACCCCAGCCAGCTAAAACCCACATCTAAGTTGAGCTATGTAAGATGTGTGATCGTCTAAGGTGGTTTTGATCTCCTCTCAGTTACCAGCTCAACTGTTCATAAAGTTTCTCAGTGTTTGATTTCTTTACCTGTGTATTCATTTTATGCTGGTTCCATTTAACCCAACTTTATTTAGCTTCTTTCTGAGAATGCCATGTGCAACCAGTATGAGTGTCTTACCAACAATAAGAAATTCTGTGTCTAAACCAGTTAAAGCCCAGGTTTAACCCCAGAACTAAGCGCCACACAGCTGTTTGCTCACTCCACCTTCCTCCCCCCCC
>NW_009602461.1:454-1073 GCF_000690535.1 Cariama cristata | reverse complement strand
GTTTTTTTTTTCCCCTCGGTTTTAATCTCTGCCTCTCTTTCTGTTGTTCAGTCCGGTTATTGAGCCATTTGAGCCTTTTGTTGACAACCGTCAGATTTCCGATTTCCGACAGAGCATCCCGTGCGTTTATGTTGCCCCTCCGGCTCTCTCCAGCTCCACCCAGTTCTCTTCGCTCGAGTGGGAGCTTTCTTCACTCACAGAGACGACTGGCAGGAGGGAAAGGCCGGGGGCGTGATTTTGGGTTTTTCTTCTGATTTAGAAACAAATGCCTCCACTTAAACTGTGATGCCCCTTTCTCAGTTCTCCCTACGTTTGGGCTGTAGAGTAATACTTGGCTTTCAGCTCCTTTTTTGATAACCGTAGTACCAGTCTATCATACATATATTATAACATGATGTCACATGCAGGTTATAAAAATAGCAAAATAGAGAAGGCAGGGGGAAATTTTTGCATTTATATTTTTATATTGTAGGAGATAAAAAAATATATATATACAACTATTCATTCAAAACCAGGGCTGCTGTGGAAGCTAGACAGCCAATGAGTCAAGAGCCATCTCTGGGCGGAGATTCAAAGGCTTAAAAAATTATATTCTAATTTACATTATTTATACTATGTC
>NW_009602461.1:0-423 GCF_000690535.1 Cariama cristata | reverse complement strand
CCTAGATTGTCGTGGGTTTTTTGTTTTGTTTTGTTTTGTTTTGTTTGGAATGACTGAAAGAAAAACCTGCTGCTGTTTGGTGGCAGGAGCTATCAATGCAAGATTATCTTGGATTATATTCATGTGATGATGTCCTACAAAGGTTCACGCATTCTCTTGTGACCAAGGTTACATGTTCCACAGCACAGCAGACTGATGACAGCAGGAAGAAGGGATGCTCTGCTTCTTCTTGCGAAACATTTCTTCCTTTCTTGAAGGGATGCGGAGTCCAGCTGAAATGTGAAGGGGGGACTTGCACCTTCCATCACAAAGAGATTGTTCTGTGGGCTTGGGGTTCTTCTTTGTTTTATTCTTTTAAAGTAAATGAGCTCCAGGCAGTCACACAATATCACTTCAGGTTAGAAAAGAAAAAAAAAAAAAAAA
>NW_009602460.1:1069-2183 GCF_000690535.1 Cariama cristata | reverse complement strand
GGGGTTGTGCTGCGGGGGTCTTGTGCTTCCTCCCTCCAGGAAAACTGAGCCGGGCACAGACCCCAAGCGCTTCACCCCGCACCCCCGCTGGGCGAGGGTCTTTTGCTCTCTGGGGCAGATGCTGGCTGTGGGGAGGGGGAATGAAGCAGTGTGACATTGCACCCCCATTCCCCTCCCGGGCCCATCCATTTTTGGGTGCTTTGCACGCTGCTCCATCCCCCCCTCGCAGCTCTCCTTCCCCTCTCCTTGCTTCGCAGCTCTCATCCCTCCTCCTCCAGCAACCATACCCTTCCTTTCCCCCTCCGCCACCCTCCCTGGCTCTTCTCCGCATCCCCTCACCGGGATGCGGCACCAACGGCAAGGCAGGGTTTGCACCACACACATACTCTGGGGTCGAAGCGCCCGGCTTTGCTCCATGCGCAGAGGAGGTCCCAAACTACCCCGGTGCGGCAGGGACAGCAGCACCACTCCGATCCCCCACCCCTGGTAAGGGAAGCATCGCAAGCCCACTGCCATCCCCTGTGGAGGAGGCGATGCTTGGAGTGGTTGCACAGAGCAAGCGTGGTGGGCACGAGGTTCTGCATCTGCCTCCCCCGGGAGGGTTTTTGCCCCAGCTCTTAGCATCGTCTCCAGGGCTGGAAAAATCTGAGGTTCTCCTTCTCCCACCCCACTGCAGCTCATCCCCACCACATCCCAAATGCCAAGTGGTGGCACCAGGTCCAACCCCAGCTCTGGGGCAGCCCCGAGCCCGCCCAGAGGCCAAGGGTGCTGCCAGAGCTATGTGGGAGGCCACGAGGTGGATGCGGCCGGAGAAAGCGCCGTGTGCTCAGCTGAAGCCTGGTAGAAGGACCAGGATCAGCGGCGGGGAGATGTGCCTGGGGTGTCCCCGGTAGCTGCCCAGACCGACTGCCCCAAAGGCTGCTCGCTTCACCCCACAAGCAGCCACGGACCCTGGGCTGGGGGCCCCCAGCTCCTCCCAGCACCCACCTTGCTGCTCCCAGGGCTGGGGCAAAGAGCCAAAGCCTCCAGTGGCTCGGGGGCTTCGCTCCGGACGGCGGCACACGGCTGCTCCTCCGGCGTGGCGATGCTCCAGCACCTTCCTCGGCTGTACGGC
>NW_009602460.1:0-891 GCF_000690535.1 Cariama cristata | reverse complement strand
TTTTTTTTTTTTTTGGTTTTAAGGCCTTTGTTTTGGTTAGGGTTAACAGCAGATCGGCTTTTTCAAATCACTTCCAGACACACAGAAACCATGGCATGCAATACCCCACCGCTGCGAGGAGGCTGGGAGCTGGGCTCTTGCGCAACCCAGTGCCCCAAGTCTTCCTAACGCTGAGGGTCACATTTCAGGATGGGGTCTCAGCTGTGTCCGCAGCCAGAGGGGGCTTGGAGGCAGATACCCGGAGCTGGGGCATCATTCACACATCAGCCCAGTTGCCTGGGGGTTGTCAGAGGAGGAGGGACAGTGTGCAAGCCGATCTCTTTCCTTCTGAATTGGTCCCAGAGAGTTGATAACTCCTCCGTGCCAAGGGCAGGAGGGACCCTCAGACCACCTACCCTGGCTCTTGGCACTGCAAATCTCTGCTGGACGGCAGCCGAGCGACGGTGGCCGGGCGGTGGGGGACCCGCGGCCTGCCGATGGCAGCGTGCCATGGTTATGCTGCCGTGCCCACAGCGCGTGCGGCAATGGCAGAGCTGTGCCAAATCCAGCAGCACAGCTTGGGAGACAGGTTTTAGCCACGATGACCCGGCTGCTGGTGGATCCACCATTCCCCAACGCACCATTCCCTAGGCTGACAGGCTGGAAACACGTTTCCTTTCATGTGAACAGTCCTTAAAAGCAAGGAGCCGTTTCTCCCCCCAGCACTGAAATTCCCACCAGAAAATTGCCGGGGAAGAGGGCTTGCCCCTGCCTTCACCCCAGGGCTGCTCCCGACCCCGGACGGGGAATGCTGGCCAAAACACACACACGAAATAAGTCGTAAGGAAAGCAAACGCAAAGCCGCAAGCATCCCTGTCCGCCTGCAAACAGGCAGCCTGGCAGGCAAATCTA
>NW_009602459.1:10948-11150 GCF_000690535.1 Cariama cristata | reverse complement strand
CCCCCCCACCCTCCTCGGCTCTCCGCCAGCCCCCCACACCCCCCATTCCCAGCACTGATTACAACTGCTCCCAAGCGGCTCCCAAGCAGGAAAGCCCAAATTACTCATGTCAAACAGCGACGAAAGGTGCAGATGTGACGGCTCAGCTCCCAGGAATGGCTTGGTCCCCTCCCCCGCCGGGGCTTTGGAACGGGCTGGGGCA
>NW_009602459.1:10596-10881 GCF_000690535.1 Cariama cristata | reverse complement strand
CCCTCCCCAGCTGGGGCTTTGGATCGTGCTGGGACCCCAGGGCTTTCCCCAGCCGGGAACATGGCCTTGGCTGGGCCCTCCGGGGCTGAAGGGGAAGCAGGACCCCACAGCCCACCCAGGGAACTCTCTGCTGTGGGGAGCAGGGGAGTTAAGCAGCTTAGAGGGCTTGTAAAAGGATTAGCACTCGATATGGGGACGGGCAGTATCCACAGCTACGTCACCTGGGATGAAACTTGTCCAAGAGCCAGGCAAAGAATTCCCTGGTGCCCAGTGGATGCTGAGGAC
>NW_009602459.1:10209-10537 GCF_000690535.1 Cariama cristata | reverse complement strand
CTAACCCTGCTTGCTGCCAGCTGCTGAGCCCATCCTGCTCGCCTGCTCTGTCTCCCCACCTCCTGGAGAGTCAGGAGCTGCAGGAGAGGTGCTGAGCCCCACAAAGCACCCATGGGTGCCACTCTGCTTGGAAATAACCAGCAGCGAGGAGCTTTCTGCTGCAAAATGTTTGGCTGCTCCTGCCATCCCCAGCAATTAGAAAAGGGGATTTTTTCCAAGACATGAGATTATTTGCGGAAAAGGATCCACCAGCTGGAGCGACAGGAGCCTGACTGCTTGGGTGAGGTACCGGCAGGACCGAAGGAGGCACCGGCAGCCCGGGCAAGAC
>NW_009602459.1:8315-10092 GCF_000690535.1 Cariama cristata | reverse complement strand
CTTAACTGACTCATTGAAATAGCATCAGTTTTTATCCCTTAAAAAATCTCAGGGGGTTGCGGAAGGATCAGGTCATTTCACAAAGAAAACCCACCCAAAACCCACCCAACTCAACACCCAGCATGGCCCCAATTGAAACCCACCCTTGGGTACAAAACGCCTGGTGTCACCGCCTGTCCCTTGGGGGGGTGGGGGTGGGGGACAGGAGAGCCTCCGTGCCGCCCCAGCGAGCGCCCAGCCCGCACCCAGCTGCCTGCCGGCGAGGGGCACCCACTACCACCCACTGCACTGGGAGGGCAAGAGCAGATGGTTTTTTGTCTGCCATTTGGCACCCAGCCCCGGCTCACTGCAGGGACCCCCAGCCCGAGCCCCCAGCAACCATCTCCTTCGCCCTTGCCGTGGGGATTCTCTGATGGTAAATAAGAGTTGTGTGCCGGGGGGGGCGAGGAAAGCCCCTCTCCTCTCCGCAGCCGGGCAGCACTCTCAGACGTCTGCTGGGGACCCTGCTCGACTCGGATAAGGCACCGAGGTGCCAAGCCCTGCTGCAGCGGGGACACCCGGGGTGGCCTCGGCACTGAGCCCACGCACAGACCGGCACCCTGGTCATGCTGGATGGAGGGAGGGAGCAGGGATGAGCTGGGATGGAGATTAATGCGATGGTCACGATTAGTTCAGCACAGGCGAATTGCCGGCACCCAGAGAAGCTATTTCCTTCCACAGACAAAATGCATTTAAATGATGCTATAATCTGTCGCCGGGAGGGAGACGGGACCGGCGCCTCCGTTCCTTGGCCATAAACTAATCCTGCCGGGAGAGGGTCTAACCCAGCCACATCCAGCCTGGGGTGGGTGCCAGGAGGGTGGATCACAGCCCAGCCCAGCCCGAGCCTCTGCGCCGCGGAGAGACAGAGGTGGGGAGGGAAGGAGATACATGGATGTATGGATGCACGGCTGCTTGCTAGGTAGCAAGGAAAAAAGGGTATAGATAAGGATAGATGAACCAGCAGAGAGAATGGAGGGTGCAATGGGTGGATGGAAGGAGACAGGCAGGTCAGAAATGGCTGGAGAGCAAGAGAAGAGGTCTAGGAAGAGGGGAGAAGAAGTGATGGATGGACAGCACAACGGCTCAGGAGATGGAAGGAAGGATGGAATGAAGAAAGGACAGCACAACGACTCAGGAGATGGAAGAAGGATGAGTGGAAGGATGGACAGACAAGCAAAACAGCTCAGGAGACTCCAGTCCCCACAGCACTGTCCCCAGCCCCTGCCCTGGTCTCTAGCAGCCCCTGGGAGGGAAGGTGGCTCTCCCGCCCCCACCTCTGGCTGGGTTTGGGGGGGACAGAAGGGTTAAGCCCCGGTCACTGGCTCTGCTCTGCGGCCCGCTGCAGTTAACGGGATTTGCAGCTCCTGACCTGCATTCCCAGGTTTATTAGGCCGGCGCACAGGGGACCATATGGTCCTTCCACCCTCGCAGCTCGGCACCGCAAGCAAAAAAGCAGATCTCCATGCCTGGCCAGGCTCCAACTGTTTTGCCTGCCTGGATCCCCCCTGGGCCAAGAAGCCACCCCAGCCCCACAGCGGGATGGGACAGGACTCCCATGTGTCCCCTCCTTCCCACCCCACAGCAGCCCACGGGGAGCTGGGGTGACCTGTGACCCATGGCAGGGAGAGGGAGAAAAGAGGGAGATGGAAACACATAACTGCTGGCAACCCCCTTGCCAAGCCCCCACATCTGCCCAGCCAGATGTGCCCTGCGCCGGCCGCCGCCGTGCACCCCG
>NW_009602459.1:5136-8150 GCF_000690535.1 Cariama cristata | reverse complement strand
GAGGTTTGGGTCACCACTGGCCACCATCCTGCTCCGCGCCCCCTGCTTGGGGATGCTGGGCTGAGACAGACGGCTGGACACACGGGAGAAGTGGCTGACGGACAGACTGGATGTAGCTACGGCTGGCGGGGGACACCGGCTCATTCGCCTTCCCTTCTTGCCCAAATCCCCAGCAAATGGGGCATGGGGGGAAGCATGGCTCAGCCCCTCCATCCTGCTCTCTCCGCAGCCTCGCCAGCCCCATCCCTGCTCCCACCTACCGTCCCGAGGCCAAAGAGCCTCCTCCTCCTCTTCCTCTTCCCCTTATCCAGCACAGATAGCCAGCGCTGAGCTCCAGCTTAGCCCCAGCCCCAGCTGTCTGCCATAGGGATCGCTTTAGCCGCGCTCCAGGGGGGGATCATTATCCCGGATTATCCCATGGGACACAGCGGGGGGGCTCCCAGCACATATATCCCCACTTAGCAGGGGAAGACCATATAGGAAAAACACCAGAGAAGAGGGAGGGGAGGTTTGAGATCATGCCAGGAAGGTTAAAACCTCTTGTGATGTTAACAGGCAGCACTGGGGTCTTGGTGCATCAATGGACCAAATGCAGCTCCGAGGGAGATGTCGAAATACCGGTGATGTGAGACACCAGCCCCAGCTCCCCCAACTCCTGCCAGGCCACCGCCATGTGCCATAGCCCACACCAGCCCATCACGACTGGGTATCTGTGGTGGTCCTGCCTCAGAGCAAGCCAGGAAAGTTGTCCAGAAAACAATGACTTGAGCTGACATAATGATAAAACCCTCACAAAATACATGGGAAGGGCTGCGGGGACGGATCGCAGGCGGGTGGCATCATTATCATCCCTCGTAGAGGGCTTCACGCTGGCTGCAAGCCTGGCTTGGGACTCCTTCAGAGGGGTTTTGGTGGTCACTGGGATTCCTGACGGCGGGATGAAAAGGCCAGTGGGATTCCATCAGTGGTCCAAGACCCCCCACACAGGCCCTGGGACCACGCAAAGCGCAGCAGCCTGGGGCACAGCTCTCATCTCCGGTTCCCTGCAAACACAAGCAGAGGATGCTGCTTCTCCCAGCCATAGGGCTGCCAGCACCGCCAGCAATGCTGGGACCGCTAGTGCTCCATTCTCCCTGGATCCAGGGAGACAGGGTGACAAGGGGATGATGATCCTACCTCGGAATCAGGGAGAGAGGGCAGGACATGCTGCTGCCTCAGTTTCCCCACATGAGTCAGCACCCAGATGAGACAATGGGGTGATGAATCCGCCCAAAACACCAAGAGCCAGGGGACCACAGCAAAACCCCACAGCCCCTGAGGAGGAAGCCCAGCCTGACTATTCCCCACCAGGCCACCAGCACGGATGTCCCAACTGCTGTTTCATTTATAAATGGTATAAATGGTATAAAGCCAGCCCACTCCCTCAGAAACCCCGCAGATCCCCGGCCAAGGCTTCAGAGCCCCGAAACCTGGTGGTCCAGGATTTGCCCTCATGGCCATCAGGGCCAAACACAAAGGGGAAAACACGGGCGACAACGGCCCTAAATGTCACAGATGTCCCACACCTCGAGCTCTCACATCTGGGTGTCCTAACAGCTGGATGCTCCAGCTAGAAGTGGCCCCAGCTCCCAGGGAAGGGCCAGGCTCACACATCGTCTCCCCACCTGTCTCGGGAACAGGCATTGCACCCATCCCTTTCCCTTCCCACCCTGCAGCACCGGTCCCTGTCGCACTACACTCCCACCCAAGTAGGGTCAGCACCACCAAACACCCTAAAAACCAACAAAAAGGGGAAACGGAGGCCTCCACACCTCCACCTCCACCCAAAACTCAGCCCCAACATGAGCCCTCCTCCGCTCCACGCTTCCACACAGCCAGGGAAAAAAAAAACAGTCAGTAATAAAACACAGGCCAAAATTAGAAAACACAGGCAGGTCCCTCAAGGAAACCTCCAAAATGTTTCCCAGCAGTCGGAGCCTTGAAAATTGGTTTTGGCGACATAAAAGACAACAAGTTCTCCCTTCCCTCCGACGCACCGAGAGCCTCCACCTCCAGCCCCAACTAATTGGAACTCAATTAAGTGAATAATTGTTACAAATGTAAAATTACCTTCCCCTGGCGCGTGGCGGTGAGATGCCCTGGCTGCGGTCGCGGGGAAGGGAGGGACGCGGGGATGCTCCCGACCCCCAGCTCTACCCACGGCCGCAGCAGTGATGGGGCGACAGGGCTGGGAAGCCCCATGGTACCAAGGACCGCAACACTCAGCCCGGGAGGTTAAACTGGTCCAGGCTTCCCAAAACCAGCCCGGGGTAGGAACTGAGTCAGTGCCGGCCAGGAAAAGTGAATCAGTCCTTGCTGTGAGCAGCAGCACTGGCTGAAGAGTGGATTCTCTAGTGTCTACTACAGGGTTGTGCTTATGCTTGGTGGGCACTGCTAGATTCTCCTTTCTTTTAGGTCCTTGAGACTTCTCCCCCTCCGAAAGGTCCAGCCCGGCTCCATCAGCAGAAGCAATAAAATAAGAAATGCTGGTGGGACTCAACCCCAGGTCAGTACAGAGCCTGCGTGTCGGGGCCAGCACTCCTGACCAAAAGGGAACTATCCCAGCGCCACACCAGGCTGTGGTGCTGAGCGCTGCATTTCCCCCAGGAAATTATTAAAAGGAAGGGGGAAAAAAAAAAAAGCAAGGAACCTAAAGGAATAAATAAATACGGCCTAAATGGGATATGCTGTGCAGAGGCGCAGCCTGCCATAAATTCCTGGAGCAGGCAAGGCTTTTACACGGCAGCTACTTTAGAGCAATTTCCACAAATCACAGCAAGGGACAAGCCAGGGGACAGGAGGAGAGGGCCTTTATGGAGGAGGAAGAAAAAAATGAAGAAATGAATTAAAAGGGAGGGGAAAAAAAATGGATGAGGAAGTGCCTGAGGATGAAAGTCCATACGGATGCCTGGGGGCTCCAAAAGGCAGCAGGGGGGTGTGGGGGGGAAGCAGCCCCGGGATAAAGCCGGCGGCCC
>NW_009602459.1:1135-5105 GCF_000690535.1 Cariama cristata | reverse complement strand
TAGGCCCCAGCCCGTGTGTGGGTGGTTGCTGGGCTGGGTCTCCCCCCATGCTGAGAGCTGGGAGCAGCCCCCCAGCAGCAGGCGGGCACAGATGGTTTCCCCAAAAAGCCTGCCCAGGGGAGCCAGAAGTGGGAGGACAGGCAGCAGGGGAGAGCCCTGAAGGGTGACCTGGGGAACCAGGGACAGCAGCTCCCAAGGGAGAAGACCCCAGAATCACAGTGTTGGGCTGGAGGTGATGCAATGACACCCCCAAAGCCACATGTCCTGCTCGGATCCCCCCCATCCCCTTTCCATCCCTTCCCACCATGGCCAGGAGCAGGAACATCCTCCCAGCACCTTCCAAATCTGAACACCAAATATGTCCCCCCAGGCTGTGCCCCCCCACCAGCCTGGGCTGTGCCGAGCGGCACGTTTCAGACTGATTAGATGTCAATTAATTTTCCCTCCTGGTGACGTGTGTCAGGCTGCGTTCGGAGCCAGAGCAGGATTGAATCCCAGAAGAACCCAAGGAGCGTGAGAAGCCACAGATAAACCCAGCCCCAGCCCCCAGCCACCGGGGCTGGGGTCCAACATCAGCCCCAGACCCCCCCCAGTGGCCCCAAAAGCCGGGCTAGTGGCCCCAAAAGCAGGGCTGGGGACAGGCACTAGGCCAGGGACTTCACCAGCCCAGGACTTTGCCACCCAGCAAAGTGGCCACAGCATCAAACACGCACGGCTCGAATACATCCCCTTCCTTTTTTTAACTTAGCTGGTACCAGGACGCATCCAGTAGCTGCACCAAGCTGGCAGCGACGGGTATTGCATTTTCAACCTTATTTTTCTTCAAGAGGGAAAACATAGCTTTTCCTTAAAGAAAAATAAGTTAAAAATGAATTAATTCTCAGCTTTTGCCAGTCCTGGGGAAGAGGCCAGCTGAGCCCGTTTGATCAGGGCAAAACCTGCCCCGTTAACTCTTGCAGGGTCTGGGGGGTGACAGCACCTGTGAGCAGGGGTAATGCCACCCCAGCGGCATCTGCATGGGCTTTTAGCAGAGCCACTGAAAAATCAAGGATGACAAATATTGTTCAAGTGATGGGAAAATGCTCGTCGGCAGGAGACTGAGGCTTCATCAGAAGATTGCGAATTGCCTTGATTACAGTATCCTCCTGGGAGACCAGACCGGCGAGCAAGGGGCTCAGCACCCAGCCGGTGGGGAGGGATGTGTGCCCAGTGGGGAGCGGCAACAAGTTGGGCAACCGCTTAAGGAAAAAAAGAAGGGACTGGTCCCCAGGAGAGCCACATCCCGACGAGAAGCCTCTGCATCCCAGACATGGGACATTTGTGGGAGAGGTGACAGCCCATAAATCCCCCAGCCCGGCTGGTGCCTCCGCCAGGATGAGGATCACTGGGCCACCATCAAAGGTGGCTGGAGGATCCCATTTCTTCCAATTTTGAGGGAGACGGGGAGCTCCAACCTCCTCCTCCCTTGGCGAGGAGCACCAGGACCTACCTCACTTCACACTGTTGAACCATTTCTCTTTCTGGCATCTCACACAGACAAACTCCCCAGGCAAGACCCTGTCCCCAAAGGCACCGCTGGGGTCCCTGGCCCCATCACAGCGCATCCCACCCCAGTAGCAGCCACCTCCCTTCCTCCCTGGGGGGCTGCTCGTTAGCAGAGCCATGTATTTAATAATAAAAGATTCTGATTAAATTAGCGAAGAGTGACCTTTTCCAGATGGATGGGATGCTCCTACGGCAGCAGCGACGGGCGCCGCACAGGAGGGGAACACACCGGCAGCTCGCCGAGTCCTCCACATGCCCATCACAGGCTATTTTGGCCAGGCAATTGCAGGAGCCAAAAAAAAATTGGGTTATGCCATGTAAGCACCCCTTCCCTCACCCATCATCTCTCTGCATCTCCCGGGACGAGGCCACGTCCTGCTGCCCACCTCCCTGTTAGAGCCTGGGGGGCTATGGGAGTGGATGGAGCCGGGATGTGCCAGTGCAATGTTGGCGATGCTCTGCAGAGACCCCCGGCTGCGTTGTTTTTTCCTCTTTTTAGGATGCAGAGAAGCTGGGTGAGGAGGGACCTCAGCAGCAGGTCATGGTGGGGTGAAGTAAATAGCATCGCTTAAAAAACCCCAAAATAGCCAGATTTCTGAAAATTGCTGAGCAATCCCCAGCCAAGGGGTTGCTGCCACCCGATACCCTGCCTCAGTTTCCCCCAGCGATGCAGCTGGGCTGAGCCTGGAGCGCGGCATCGCGCGCACACAGACAAACACACACACAAAAGGACGGTTCTGGCCGAGGGTATCGAGGCACCTAACGCATCTCGAAATCCCCAAGGGCCAAACCCTGCAGCGGATGCTCACCAAAATCATCGCTTGGGAGATTTCCATCACACCACCAATAGCATCCCTCATCCTTTTTTCTTTCCTCAACAACCCCAAGAGGACAAAATGGGTAGAAGAAAAGCAATTTCGTGGTGGGGTGTCCAACTTCGCACCCCCACATCCCAGCACAAGCATCCTGCTGGGATTTAAGGTATCAGGGTGGAGGGGAGATGGAATGGGCCCTGAGGTCATGCAAGAACACCCTGGAGCTGAAAGTCAAAAGGTGTGCCTTTGCATGATCCCCTTTTCTGCAGCACCGAAGGTAAAACTTGTGCCAGGTTTAACGCAGCTCAGAGGTCGGATCCTGTCCCCCCACCTGCCTGCCAGGGCCAGGAAAGAACCTATTGCCCCTCCTCTGCTCCTGGCTGGAGCTAAGGATGCTCGGCCCCTCTGACCCCATCGGCATGGCCGGGACGGGGGCTGTTAAATGAGCAAATGCCGGGTGAACGTTGCCGGTTCGGGCGTTAAATGAGCAAACGCTGGGTGTACGTTCCCGGTTCGGGTGTTAAATGAGCAAACGCTGGGTGTACGTTCCCGGTTCGGCAGCGAGTTATTGCATATCCCCACCTGCTGGTCTGACAGTCCCCGAGCCAGGAGATGCTCTGGACCGAAATGAGGATGGGTGGTGGTCCATATCCCCCCCACTGGGGTTGGAGGATGCTGGCTGGAGCCCCCCACCAGGGATGGAGCCATGGGCCACAGCCACAGCATTGTCTTACACCCCCAGCCCCACGCCTGGGCCTTGCCCATGGTAGGAACAAGCGGTGGGAGATATGAGGAGAGCAGCACAGCCCCATCCCCACCGACAGCGGGACAGAGGTGCTGATGCTGTAGGATCCAGCGCAGGACCCCAAGCCTGCCTTGCATGCTGGGACAGATGTTGAATAACCCCAGCACCCCTGGACCACTGCCTCTTGGGTGAGTGCTGCCTCCAGGAGAGGGGAAACTGAGGCACACTGCAGGGACGAGGCTCAGCAGGCAGCAGAGAGAAGACGCAGGAGTCCAGGCTCAACCCCACCGACAGCACAAGTTATTTCACAAACCAGGGGGTAAATCCCCCCCGTACCACATCCCAACAGGTCCCTCACAGCTTCGCAGCACAACTGCACCAAGCACAGACCACCGGCACCCCCCCACCAATGCCACAGCCCCGGGGTCCCTCCGTCTGTCCCTACGGCATGGGGCCATCCCACCCCAGAGGTGCCAACAAACCCCTTTCTGATCCGGGGCCAGTGGCCAAGCGGCTCCCCAGGTTCCCGGTGCCACCAGGGGAGTGCAGTGGGGGCAAGGCTGGCACTGACGGTTGCTCTTAAATCAAAAACAAGGGAAAAGGGAATAAAATACCACTGGCAGGAGAGCAGGCTGCTGCTTCCCCGCCGGCTGACCCCTGCTGCCAGCCCAAGCAATTTGTAAGAAAGGCTGGGAGAATTAGGAGCTCTCAGCCTCTTTTTCCAGCTCCCTCCGAGACCTTTATTTGTCCAGGAAAGCCCGAAGCGGAGGCGAGGGCAGCTGCGCATCCTGAAAAGAGCCTAAAAACTCCTGGCAGAGGCTTCTCTCTCCACCGGCAAAGGCATCCTCCTGCGGCCGGACCGCGA
>NW_009602459.1:573-899 GCF_000690535.1 Cariama cristata | reverse complement strand
GATCGCTTGCACAGGGATATTTCCCATCGCCTGCCAGCAAAGCCGACAGCCTTCGGCAGAGCACTCGCCGTGGGGAAGCACCGATCCAGACGGCTGAACCTCATCCAGGCAAATTGAGGAGCAGAAGGAGATGGCACTTCCCTGCCGGCTGCCAGACCCCTGCCTATAAAGCCCCTGACCGGGTGGTCCCAAAGAGGAGAGCTCTGCCAGCAAACCCTGCCCGGGCAGCACCCCAGGAAACACCGAGTCTCGGGGTACAGGGGAGCAACATCTGCCACCCCAAAGGATGCTACGTAAAGTTGCGGTGCTCGCCAGCCTGAAGCATC
>NW_009602459.1:0-224 GCF_000690535.1 Cariama cristata | reverse complement strand
GGAGGGATCTGAGTGGCTCCCCCCAAACTGCAAGCAGCCCCCCGCTTTCTACGCGGCCAAGCAAGCTGCCAGGGAAAGCCACTTTAGCTGGAGCATCTGTGAGGCTTCATTTTGTACAGAAACCACCCAAAAAAAAACCATTCATGGAGACCAATCCCATGTCCCCCTGGATGCATGACCCCTCTTTGGCCTCGCTTGTCCAAAAAAGTCTCCTGCAGCAGGTG
>NW_009602458.1:0-842 GCF_000690535.1 Cariama cristata | reverse complement strand
TGGGGGGTGCCCCCTCCCGTGAGCCCATCCCCAAGGTGCTCTTCCAGCCCTGCCTTGAAGCCCTCTACACCCTGGTAGGCACAAGCAGAGGTTTGGAAGGGATCAAGGATTTGGGGTGGCCCAATGCCCAAGACTTCTGCTGTTCCCTGGTTCTTCCCCCACCCCAAATCCCATTTCTGTTTGAGCACCGCCCCCCCCGCCCCCCAATTGCCCTTTAACTGCAAAACTTGAGGCTTCATCTGCCCGGCCACCAACCACAGCAATTCCTCCCTGGGGTGTTTGACCCCCCTGCCTGGCAAGCTCCGTCCATGATGACCCTGTCCCTTTGCCCCTCCAGCTGCCAGGAGGGTCATGGGTGCCCAGCATGGTGGGGACCCCCCAGCACCCTGCCCCCAGGGCTATTTTGGGAGAGGAGAGGGTGTCCGGAGCCAGCACAGTAAGCAATAATCATCTCCTTTGCTCCCGCTCACTCCTGGAGACAGAGCTGATCAGGGTTTGAATCCGACACTGTTTAATTTAAAGGCTTCTCAATAGACTTTTTTTTTCCCAAAAATAAGAGTTTTCCAATCACAACGTTTATTTTTTTTAAAATGTATTTTGTGGAAATTCTTCCTGTGGATGTTTTGTTTCCACGTGTTGCGATCGGGTGTTGTCGTACTGTCGAGCTCAAGAGAAATTCTGTTTACTGGAATAAACCTTCCTGACTTCACGTGTCTGGTTTAAGGCTAAATCCTTCCGAAGCCCAAGGGTGTGCGGGGGCTCATCGGGGGCTCAGGGAAGAGGCAGGTAACTCTCCCGGTGGTGGGGGACACTGGGGCTGGTTTGGGTGCCCCTCAGCACCT
>NW_009602457.1:0-1545 GCF_000690535.1 Cariama cristata | reverse complement strand
GGCCGGGCCGGGCCGGGTGAGGGCACATCCCGAGAGGAGAAAGGTGAACCCTCCCTGCTCTGCCAAATACCGAACCTGTAACTTTGGCCCGCCGGGTGGGGTCTTACCTCTGGGTGTTGCTACCTGGGGGTGTTCCTGGTGTTGTCTGGAGTTTGTTGGGTACTCTCAAAAGAATTTTTAAAATCACAGGAGAGGTTAAAGGGATGGCCTCTACTCCCCTGCGGCCTGCTGGCACCTGTCAGTAAACCGCGGGTTAAACCCGGGCTGGGGCAGTGCCCTGGCAGCCAGGTGGGTCGGACGGGCCTGGTGTGCTGACACTGTGTCCAGTATGCGCACAGCACTCAGATTCAAGGAACAGTTTGAAATTGTGACTCAATTTTCACATAAAATTTTGATTGTATTGTTAAAAATGCTTTTTATTTTATCCTTTAAATTAATACTAAATGCCTGGAGCAGGGAAGCTTTTATTTTCATCAGTGTTTGCTCTTTTTAAGGTATTTTGTGGTGATTTCCCTTTTCATTTTCTCACTTCCTTGAAGGTTATTTCATGTTTTTCTAATGTTTGGTTTCGAAGGTTTCAGTTTTCAGTTACGAACTGCTGGGGATCCTGCACTGTTGATAGGAGACAGAGAGACCATTTGGGGTAAATATACCCAGGACAGGCAGTACTACTGTCCTAAGCTTACATCTGCTCTAGGTGCATTTCCTGAAAAACTGGGGACTTAGAAACTGAAAAAAGGCTGAAAGCAACTCCAAGATAGTATTTAAGAGAACATTGTCATTACCCAGCCCTTCTGGAAGTCTTTTGGTTTTATTGGTCATTATTTTGGTGAATGAATGGTGACTTGTATATGCATCTGTCAGTACCAATGAAAGGTTTGTCACAGTCCCAGATATTCAAAGAATCAGTAAAAATGTGGATTTAAAATGTGTGGATGGCTGACAAAGAGCTCAGCAAGTGATATGAAATATTGCCATCTAACAGCTTTTTGGGAGATTTGTGTAAATGAAATTGGCAGTCGAGAGTTCAGCAAAGTATGCAAATGAAAATTGATACTTCTTTCAGCAACTGGAAGCGAAAGGCCAGGGCCAGAGTGCACTCCGTAATGAACTCAGCCCTCTGAGATCAAGACTGAGGTGCACTGATGAGAAAAGTGCTTGGCTCTTTTGTCTGCAGTGCATCTCTCGGATGGATAAATACACGACTTGCTGTTCATCACTGTCAAGAAAATTGTCACTTCTCACGAGCGCTACATTAATTAAAATTGAGAGTAAGGACTGGGAATTTAGGCATTTGGAATCTGAATTTTTTAAAAAGGAGGATGAAATTATATGTTCTTAGCATGTTGCATGCTCTAGTGCAACTGCTATTGCTTAGTAAAACAAAAGGGGCACTAGAACAAGGGGAAATCAATCCTAAGTTATGAGGTAAAATTAATTTGGAAACCTTTTGTAGCTCTTATCCTGTGCAAGTAGCAGGGCTGTGTAAGATCTGCTGCGAATGAGCTAGTGAAACGGTGTAGCAGAATAAAAATTATTTTTTGA
>NW_009602456.1:592-837 GCF_000690535.1 Cariama cristata | reverse complement strand
GGGGACCGTGGGCTCGGGAGAGCTGCGCTGGCTGTCCCTCGCCCTCCCACGGCAGCGGGAAATGAGCCTTGCAGTCGGTTTTTTACCCAAAACAGAAAATGTTCTGACACAGCAGCCCCGGCTCTGCTCCTGCCACAGCACAATCATCGGCACCGCGCGGTCGGCGAGTCTATAAATCAATACCGGCACGGAGCACCGGGCGTTTAAGACAGCCCTTTTTGAATACCCTACACAAAGGTTAACGA
>NW_009602456.1:0-508 GCF_000690535.1 Cariama cristata | reverse complement strand
GGCCCCTCCGCTGCCGCAGAGGCTGCCCGACCCGAGCTCATTAACCCCAGAAAAAAAGGAGTTTTCTGCCAGGTTAACGAGCTCCGCCAGCCCCGCCAGGACCCTGCGGCCCCGGGCAGGCTTTGGGGAGGGTGGGGAGGTACAAAAACCGCTCAGAAACTGAAAATAGAAAAAAAAATAATCATCCCACCAGGTCCCATTCTGCGACTACTCAGCGAAACGGCGTGCGTGCAGAGCCCGGCAGCAGAGCAAAGCCGTTCCGCTCCGCAAAAAGCCAAACAGAAAGTTGTTTGGAAGTAGAAGGAACATCCCGGCACGCAGCGGGTTGCTCCCCGTATCCAGCGAACGCCCCGGGAAAGGCCCGGCAGGAATCGCTCGCAGACGCTCTGAACAAACCAGGAGGGCAAAGGGCCAGGGCGAAGGAAGAGCCAAGGCCGCCGACTTCAAAAGGAACGTGCCGGGGCACAGGCAGCGTCATCCGGCAGATGCGGCGTTCCCATTTATCCTC
>NW_009602455.1:0-5463 GCF_000690535.1 Cariama cristata | reverse complement strand
TTTGATGTTTAATTTCTTGGAATCACTGTTTATTTATTTAAAAATTTGTCTTTATTCACACAAAAGAGAAAACATTAAAATTTAGTCCTTCCTTTAAAAAAGTCATATTTAAAGGAGTTTAATTACAAAATTTACAAAACCAAAGCACTGAAGTAATTAAATTACTAGCAAATACACTCATTAATCTAACCAGTGCACGGCATTTAACCATTTGTCACAACAGCCTTAATTCTCATCAAAAACAAATAGTGTATTTTCAACAGGAATCTACAATGGTGCAGTACAAACTCATCTGAAAAAGACAGAGGGATCATTCATATGTAGACATGTTTTTAGATCATCCCAAATAAAGATAACTGTAAATACATATTTTTCTATAAATCAGCACAATAGATTTATAAAACCTGTATTTTATAATTTTAAGTTGGAACTCTATAGATACAACATAGTTACTCAACATTTTCATATCAATGCCTATGATATAGAATGATAGAATCATTTGGGCTGGAAGGGACCTTCAGAGGTCATCTAGTCCAACCCCCCTGCACTGAGCAGGGACATCTCCAACTAGATAAGGTTGCTCAGAGCCCCATCCAGCCTGACCTTGAATGCCTCCAGGGATGGGGCTTCCACCACCTCTCTGGGCAACCTGTTCCAGTGCTTCACCACCCTCATTGTAAAAAATTTTTTCCTTATGTCAAGTCTAAATCTCCCCTCTTTTACTTTAAAACCATTACCCCTTGTCCTGTCACAGCAGACCCTGCTAAAAAGTCTGTCCCCATCTCTCCTATAGGCCCCCTTCAGGTATTGGAAGGGGCCACAATGAGGTCACCTCAAAGCCTTCTCTTCTCCAGGCTGAACAACCCCAACTCTCTCAGCCTGTTGTCATAGGAGAGGTGCTCCAGCCCTCGGATCATTTTTGTTGCCCTCCTCTGGACCTTCTCCAACAGGTCCGTGCCTTTCCTGTGCTGAGGGCCGCAGAGCTGGAATACTAATACTAATTACATTTCATAAATACTGTACTGTATATTATGTGATATGTATATACATATATACAAATTATATTGCACTTAATATATCACCTGATCTCTCACTTAAAAAGCACTGAAGAATGCATATAAAGGCATACATGAACATCACTGAACCTGACTGAACGCTGAAAATCAGAACTAGGGTGCTGCACAGTGGAAAAAAAAATACTGCATTTTGTTTAATTATTTTTTCCTTCAGTATTTACTTGCTAAACTTTTGTATCTTGCTTTTAATTGCAGTGGATATTTACATGGACACCTGCCAACCTTCAGCAATTGATTTGTGCCTTTTTAATATAATTTCTTAATGTACTTCTAATTTCTCTGTATCATTATTAAAATCTTGTATTGTTTTCCAGAGGAAAGCTGCTTTTTGCCTGCTACATAAAATTTATTTTAGACCTCAGTCTGTGGTTTGGCTTCAATCCCAGAATGTCCTGATTGCTAAACAAACTGCAAAGCCTATCATATGGGTATCATGATTAAAAAGCTGCAGTCTTCACTGTGGATCCTGCACCATATTAATCCCTGTTATAGCTCCATTTATTCCATTGGTGTTACATTTCTTATTTTCGTATACTTGCCATGTTTGCTCTTAGTACAAAATATGAAAATGCCATACTTAAAATGAAGCACTGTTCTGGTACAAGTTTCATTATTTCAGACCTGGTCCTGGAGACTAATGACATCATAAATGATCATATATAACAGCTGGTTTTGAAACTGAAAAATGTTTCAAGCAAGTTAAGGAATTTCTCAGTAGGAAAAGGATGAGCATATGAGTACATGTTTTTAACCACTCTTAATCAGGTAACGCTTTTAAAAGCAGTAGTATTAAATGTTTTCATAAGGCTATTTGCTATGGGAAAGCACATTCTAAACGTAGACTTATCTCAGTTCCCATAGGCCGCCTCTGGTACCAAGAGACAGAGAAAAGAGCCTATAGACTTTTTAAGATTAGACAAAGGTTTCCATAGAGGAATAGGGGTTTTTTTCCTTCATTTTTTCTCTTTGAACTATTGAACATTGAGCTGCTTTGACCAAATTTCCCAGCACTATTTACCTTCAGACAGCAACTATACCTGGAGCACTTCAGCTCTAAAAGTTTCAGAAAATTGCAAAATAGCACCAAAAATTGCAAATAGCTCCAAACAGGAACTTTAATGTTGCATAACTGTTTCCATTCTATGAGAGAGATTGCAGCTGGTTTATCAGATACCTCTTTGCTAGTGACTCCTGGAAACCACTCTCTTTTCTATCTGCCAGAACTAAACATTGTTTATAGTTTTTAGAGGCTGAATTCAGCCTCTGCTTCTACTATAAATCATACATTTCCTTCATTGGTCATTCAATTTCTTTGTTTTCAAAAAAATTAGTTTTACAAACTGTTCTGTTACAATAAAGATACCATTTTTATTCTAAAGCAGTATTTCTCTTTGGAGGCAGAAACACAAGACCTGTCCTAATCCCATTCTGTTTTGGGGATCTGGTGGCATCTCTAGTGCTAGTTCTCAAATTCCTTGTACAGTTGTTGAGGATCTCTTGACCAGCTGTCTGATTCTTTGCTTGAATGACTAAAACCAGAAGTAAGGCTTTGTAGGTCTTTTCTGACAGAAGAGAATCTAACCTGTTAACTTTCTGAGATCACAGAGTGAGGAAGTAAGAAGGCACATATAGAAAAAAATAGAAAGCTCTCAGCATGTCAAAGCACAGAGATTTGTCTCAGAAAGCTGTTGCCAGCTTGTAAAATGTCAGATTATTTCAGGTGCCTCACTGAAATGTGTAGTTATTTTGACAAGTGGATGCAGGTAAGACATGGGGAAAAAATCCTTGAGAGTGAACAGTCTGTGTCAAAAAAATGGTTAGATTTAGTATCTAGAATAAGGCAAACACAAAATATCAGGGTGCCTTGTGCCCAGGAGCAGAGGAAAAGGAGACAAGGAAAAACACAGCAACACAAATTAATCAGATAAATGCATTCCTAAATGTTTTTTGTTGATGCTAATTACACTGCTATAAACACTGCCTGCTACCAGGTATATTGATTGCATTAGGTTATATTTGTTGTAGGCCCCACAGCAAATGTGAGAAACCTTGAAGAATGACATGTTATTGGTTAATGGATAGATTATGGTGAGAAGAGTGGTCAAATGGGCTGGAGAGCACTGTTTGAATGGGCCAAACGGGGAACTATCCAGCTATCAGCAGTTTTATCACTGACTTTAACAGTTAAGACACAAAGCTTCTGCCTTAGGCAGAAACTGGAAAGTTAAGTTTTTATTCCAAACAAACAGCATATAAAGAGGACTGAGTTTCAGATGAAAATCAAAGTCCTGCTTACTGGGCACAGGTAGGATTCTCATGAAACTAATGATCTGTTATGCTACTCACGCTCTGTTTAAACACTCTTGGGACTGAATTCCTTCACAGGAAAGAACTCTACTTTCATCCCAATACTTCCCATTTCAAATCTTCACCAACAACCCCCCACAAACAACTCACACTGGGACTTTGTAACATTTATAAACCATATCCCTTACCTTAGCTCTAATCTTAACTGTGGGCTGACCTTAGCCAAAGACTCCAAACCAAGATGGAAAAGCTCTCAGGGGATAATTCTTTGTGATGCACAAACCTGCCCTTGGCAGCCCTTTTGCAGCCCCACCACAACAGGACCCTTCAGTTTTTGTCTCTCTTCTAATCCTAACCGTTAAAGTAGTGGCCAGGTAGCCCTTAAGCCCAGAAAACCCAAACCGTGGCACAGACGAAAAAGTTCTCAGGAGAAAACTGGTTTGGCAGCCCACACCTTCCCTTGGCAGCCCGTCTGCAGCCCTGCTTCATCTAGATTTCTAGGCTTTGTTTTTCTTCAAATCTTAATGCTAGAAGTGCATAGAGCTTTAACACTAGACAGCCCCAAACGTGGCCCAGATAAAAAAGTCCCCAGACAATTCCTTCTGGAGCCCAGACCTTCCCTCAGCAGCCCCATTCCAGCTAGACCCCTAGGAACCATCCTCTCCTCACCCTAAATGTGCCCAGCGCCTTAACCCCAAGTAAACCCAAACATGGCCCTGATTGAAGTCTTTGAGGGTAATTCTTCTGCAGATGAAACCGTCCCTAGGCAGCCCGTTTGCAGACTCACCACAACTAGACCCCTAGAACTGTCTCTCTTCCAACCCTAGAATTGCCCAGAACCCACTTTCTGCAGCCCAAATGTTCCCTTGGCAGCTTCTCTGCAGTCCCACTTCACGTGGACCCTTCAGCCCTGCCTCTCTCTGAACTCAAACCCTAGCCTTAACCCAAGCTGAGCCTTAATCTTAAGACTTCAAATAAATAAAAATAAATAATAGCAATAATAATAAAATAAAGGCCAAAAAATATTAAGGGAATTTCTTTGTGGCTAAACTTTCCTTTGGCACTACCTTTGCAGCACCACTCCATATATGCCACTAGGGATTGCCTCTCATAAATCATACAATCATCATTGTCATGATCGGAAGAGATCTCAAAGATCATCAAGTCCAACCTTCTACCCAACGCCACCATGCCTGCTAAACCCACTAAACCATGTCTCAAAGCACCACATCTAAATGTTCTTTGAACATCTTTGAACATCTTTGAGTCCACCACCTCCCTGGGGAGCCTGTTCCAAAGCTTAATGACTCTTACAGTGAAGTTCTTCCTAATATCCAACCTGAACCTCCCCTGGTGCAACTTGAGACCGTTTCCTCTTGTCCTATGTAATGCTAACCATAGCCATGGGCTGACCTTTACACAAGGATCCCAAGCCCTGGCCAAGATGAATTAGTCTCTGAGGGTAGGATTCTTTTTGCAGCCCAAACCTTCCCTTGTCAGTCCATTTGCAGCCCCACTTGACCTGGGCCCCTGCACTTTGTCTCTTTTTTATCCAGGAAGTCTACCTATGAGTGGCTAGAGCCTTAAGCCATGGCAACTCCAGCTGTGGCCTGCTCTCAGTTGAGCAAGCCCTCAACTTACCCCTTCTCTCTCAAAGATGGAAGCTTCAACAGCGTGTCTGTATATGCACAAACTCATTGTTTCAGTTCCTAAATGCCAAGAACTCACTTACAGCAATTGTCCTTCTCCAGAGAAAGGAATCAAATCTTGATTTGGGCTCTACCTTCTGAACCCTTGATCCCTCAGGGTGCAAGCATTTTAGCCTGTTCTTGACTTCAGATTGATCCTAGCAGACCTACAATCTCTCGTGGCCAAAGCCTAACTTATTTATTCAAATATTATCTTTTTGACACACTTCTGAACAGTAGTTCAATTACAACCGGCCAATAACTTCAGAAAGCAAAACACCTGCACTCTCATTTCTCTCTTTTGGCCTTAGCCAGAACTGGTTGTCAGTGGAGCACTGTGAACTGTATGCTCTGCCTGTTATTCCTTCATCAGCATGGAAAGGCCATCAGAT
>NW_009602454.1:6872-7255 GCF_000690535.1 Cariama cristata | reverse complement strand
CAGGGAGCCCCTTCCCTCCCAGGTGTTTGCCTCCATGTCAGCTCCCCAGAAAGGCAGCCAGCTGTTTTCCAGCCCAAAGCCCACCCAGGGCAGCTGTGCAGTGCGGGGCACGGCAGCACCTTTGCCTGCGCCCAACCCCAGCTAGGGGACAGCCAGAGCTGCAGGCCAGTAGCAAAATGGTCCCTCTCCAACACGCTCACCTGCGAACGTCGGCCCTTTCCTCTTGGTTTTCCTGCTGTTGCCAACGTTGTCATCTTGGGGAACCAGAGAGCATTAAAGTTAGGAACAGTCGAAGGTGCCGACCCCGTGAACCCCCCTGGGGAAGCCGGCAGGAACAGGCGTGCAAGGGGGCTGGCCGGGGCCGGGAGGCCTCCCATGTACGA
>NW_009602454.1:5179-6751 GCF_000690535.1 Cariama cristata | reverse complement strand
TGCCAGCCCTCCAGTGACAGCACCACCAACCGCTTCACACTACCATCACAGTGTGCAACAAGCTGGTTGTCACCTCTACAGCCACCTCCTTCCCCCCAAAAGCGTCCTGGCCATGCCCGGGACAGCCACCAACAGCTCCAGTTCCCAGGGCCTAACACAGCCTGCTCTGGCCAGGGAAAGCCTTTGGTGAGGGAGCGGGGAGGCCACCTCAGCAGCACGGGAGCAAAGGGACTCCTGCTCTCACCTCTCCTCCCCCTGCAGCAACCCCTCGCAGCACAACCCACCCGCCGTTCTATTTAGGCTGCTGTAAACACATCCTCTTTAATGCCCCACCGAGGCAGAGAGCTCTGGGTGCTGCTTCTGTCTCAGACAATTTGCCCCTTTCTCCTTGCAGCCTTGGTTAAGGCCAAGGGACAGGCCTGGCTGAGGAGATCCTGCGCCAAGGAAGGGGATTTGCATCCCCCTCGGTTAATGGGATGGGGTCACTTGGGCAGCTCCAGCAAGGCCAAGACCAGAGCAGAGACACCGGCTGCTCTGGGACTGAGGCTGCTGCTGAACGGGGCCGGCCAGGACTGGAGCAACCATGGCGGAGGGGTTTGGGCAAAGACGTTTCCTGGCAGAGAAGGGTCTTGCCACGAGCCTGGCCGGATCATGGCAGGATCCTGCAGGAAACACCATGGCCACGATACTCACAGGCTGCAGAGAACCATTTCATGAAGTCCTGGAGCTTCTTCGGTCCCTTCCTCTTCCGCTTGCCACCAACCACATCGTCCAGGCCATGCGGCACCAGGAAGGGCCGTCCTGGAGGCAGGCAGAGATCAGCAGCCTTGCCAGGCCCCGGGCGCAAGTGGCACTGGGTGCCATGGGGAGAGCCCCGTGTTGCTGCTCCAAGCACAGCCCAGCCACCCCCACGGGTCCAGGACAGGGCAGCTGCCCCTTTCCCAGGCCCCTCTGCCCATCACAGCGCTGGGAAAGACCTGCCGTGGCCCTGGGGACGCTGAAGGACAAGTGGCTGGGAAACAAAGCCGTGCTGCCCCTGCGCAGCCAGGCCCTGGCCCGTCTAGGGCAAGCCTAAACCCGGGGAGCAGCCCCTCTTCCCCAGCTCCACCTCACATACCTTTCTTAAAGGGCTTGTCCTCAGAGTCACCAAAGGGGTCGAGGCTTTGCCACGGATCCAGCATCTCCTGGTAGAGGAGCGAGCACAGATGAAACCTGCAAAGCTCCCTGTGGCACCCCCGGGTGGGCCCATGGGAGCCACCCAGCCCAGTGGGTCACCCCACCATCAGCACCAGCATGGCACAGAGCATGGCGGGGAGGGCAGGGATGTCCGGGGGCTTCCCACAGCATCCCATGTGGACTCCCAGCTCTGGACCTCCCTACCTTGATGTGGGCTCTGGGATCCTCGGCAGGGGCTCGCTCCCGCAGCACATACCCCTTCGCCCGGGGCATGCTCTGGCAGACACAGAACAAGCCAGTGAGTTTTCCTGCAACACTAGGCAGCGAAGCGTGGGGCAGGGGGGCTCGGAAGGAGCAAGGTGGGGGCACTGCCCCCACATGCCCCTGCCTACGCCT
>NW_009602454.1:4632-5158 GCF_000690535.1 Cariama cristata | reverse complement strand
CTTGTTAGCAGCCGGAGTCGTTTCCATATCATCTTCCAGAGCCCCAGGCATGTCATCCCCTCTGCTGTCATCATCATCTGGTCCTGCGGCACCTGGCAGCAGAACTGAACAGTCAAACGCTGTAAAAGCCTCTGGGATCCCTCATTCCCAGCCCATCTACCAAGGAGTTCCCCTGGGGAGCTTCACATGTTAGGGGGCCAGGAGAGCCTGCCGAGAGGACGACTCCCGTGATTTAAGAGGGTGGGAGCATCCCGCACTGCGGCAGCCTCCTGAGCACACGCCGGCCAGCTCGGCCGGACACACAGGAACGACCCCCCGGCCGGACCTCCCCTCAGCCCGCTGACCGCACACATCTCACCTGCATCTTCAGAGAAGCTCAGCGCCTGGGTGGGAGCTCCACTGGTCCTCACGCGTTCCCTCCCACTGCCGAGGATGCCGGATGGCACACCTGCCAGGGTGACAGAGGCGAGAGGTCACCAGCTGCTGCGGCAGGCAGGTCCCCCCACAGACCCTGCCCCAAAGGGGC
>NW_009602454.1:4232-4437 GCF_000690535.1 Cariama cristata | reverse complement strand
CACGTCTCTCCCACCCCACGGGCTCTCCGGAGGCAGGCAGCCAGCAAAGCACCCCAGGGTGCCTCCCCCCAGGGCTGCCTCCTGCCCAGCAGCTCCGCAGTGATCCACACCCTGAGCCCCCGTACCTGTCGCTCTGCCGGGGCATCCCTCATGCTGCTGCTCCTGCAGGTCGATGGGGGAGAGGCCTGCCAGCTCCAGCAGGAAG
>NW_009602454.1:2312-3981 GCF_000690535.1 Cariama cristata | reverse complement strand
CCAGCAAAGTCCTGCCTGCTTTCCCAGCACAGCCGCAGCTTGTCCCCCTCCGGGGACCCTCCTACGTTGCCTTCACCAGAGGCAGTTCCCAGGAGGACTCGCACGCCCGTGGGATTATCCTGCCTGCCTGCCATCCAGTTTTAACTGGGAAAGCGCTACTTCTTAGGCTAAGGCACTGGGAAAGCCCCACCCTACTACAGCAACAGTGGGGGGGCACCAGCTAAAGCCGTTGGGGTGGCTGAGGGGCACGGCAAGGGCGGCTTTCACCTGAACAGAGGGTTGTCCCTCTTCTCAGTCTCTTCTGGGGGGACCAAAGACATCGGAGTCAAGGGAACAACGTTCACAGCCTGCAAAGGCAAGGTGGTGGGAAGGTGGCTGCCCCTGCGCAGGGTGGGATGGAGCCCGGGGAAGGCGCCCAGCATGGCACAGCACTGCCTGGGTGCCACGGCAGAGCCCGGCCAGGACAGCGGCTGGCCCTGGGCACCTGTGAGACTCATCCAGGGAAACCCTGACACGGGGAGGAACAGAAAAGGAGAATAACGGCTTCTCTTACTTTCGGCTGATGATCATCCTTCATGTCCACGTTCGCCTGGCTGGTGTCCTTGATGTCGTCCAGGGAGAGGAACTGCGGAGAGTCCCACCAGTGGTCACCCCGGCTTGGCCTGCCGGGCCGCACCGCCAACGAGGGACCCCAACCGGAGCAAGGGGGTGGACATGGGGCGCTCGCACGGCTGCACCATGCGGGCAGAGACAACAGAGCTGCAGCTTTTGAGCTGCTGTAGCAGGAAAGGGAGTTGGGGTGTTCAGCACCCCGAGGGCAGCACCCGCCAGGCAGGAGGAAAATGAGGAAGGAATGAAGGTGCCTGCTGCCACAGAAGGCATCCAGCCCAGGCAGCTGCCTCAGGCCTGGGGGACAGAGTCCTGAGAGAGCCAGAGTTAAGGATTAAGAGAAGGAAGGCTAAGCCACAGGGTAAAAGGAGGTGCCCAGGTGCTGCACGGGGGCTAGCTCTTCTCCAGAAGGGCTGTGAGGTGGCAGGTCACCTCCCTTGGAGGCCAGAACAGCAGCGTCATGACGAAAAGCTCACTGAGTGCTCCTACTGTTCCCAGGGCAGAGCAGAGAGATGTGGGACTAAACTAGGGAACAGCAGGAGAGTGTACGCAGGAGACGGCAGCCACAGCACCAATCCGAAACGGGGGAGTGCTGAGGGCACCTCCGGCCGCCTGCAGCCTCCCCGTACCCTCGCAGCCCGGCAGCCAAAATCAGCCGCCGAGCACTCCGCTCCCCATGTCACGACAAGGTGCAGGTGCCCCTCTCACCTCCTCCTCCTCAGACCCAAAGCTCGCGTCAGCGTCTTTGCCGTCCTGCCCCAAGGAGCTGGGCTGTTTTTCCCGCCTAAGCCGGGGAGCAAAACACGCAGTCAGGATCTGCCTGGGGCAGCAGCAAAGGGCTGCAGGCGAAGTAGCAGCAGGTTCCCTCCAACCCCGCTGCAGCAACTTTAAGTGGGAGCATCCCACAGCGCTACGGACAGCATGCAGAGATGATGGCACAACCATCAGCGCCGTCGGAGAGCCATGCCATCGGCACGCTCCCCTGACAAGAGCGAGCTAACACACTTCTAGTGTTCCTCTGCGTCTGCCCAGGAAGGCAGTGGGGGGCTGCAAAGGAACT
>NW_009602454.1:0-2281 GCF_000690535.1 Cariama cristata | reverse complement strand
GGGCTGGGCGGAAAGACCGGCCCCAGCCTGCCTGACAAATCTCATCTGAAACAAAAACGTCCTGCCAATTCCAGCTCAGAAGCTCTGTTACAGAAACAGGAGGGAATGTCTCATTTCAATCAAGCAGGGAAATAATTGTCGGAGACTTTGGGAAACCTCCACAGCAGCTTCACCTTGCTCCAGCCCAAGCAGAGCCTCCTTCAGGTCCTCTGCCTTGACCTCCCCAAACAACTGGCAATATTTCCTACAAGCGGGACTCACGGCTGGGCAAAGCAGAGGCAGGACAATTCCTTCAGGAAGCGTGGTAGGAGCCAAGCAGCTGTTTGGAGTGAGGTACAGCACAAAATCCTCATCTTTCCCCAAATTCCCAGCCTGAGCACAGACGGAGGGTGCCGTTAGCTGACCTCTCGTCAGTGGAGAGCATGTTGAGAGCCGGTGCCAGGCTGGCAACAGACAAGTTATGCAAGGTAGCCTGAGAGCTTGCAGCAGCAGAGCCCCACTTTCAGCAATAAGGGGAAAAATAAATCACAAGCTGCTTTGCCACACAGGACAGTTTATTTTCCGCTAAGATTTACTCTGTGGGACGCTGGGTGCTGCCCTCTCCTTATGCAACAGCAGCAAGAAAACCGCAGGATGATGCCACTGGAAGACGCGTGGGGCTGAGCATCGCCCCATGCCCTCTGGGCTGAGGTCAGTCCCGCCAGGGGCCTTTCCTGCAGCTACAAAACCCCTTCTTCTTCAAAGAACTTTTTATGGAGCTGGAGACCGACAGCAATATGTTTGTTGGGATTTTTTTAAAGTGACGACTGCCTAGGGTCAGAGTGGTCAGCAGTAGCAGAAGCAAGGCTCAGAGCGGGAGCGGGGTCATGGACCTTCCCACAGGCTCTCTCTGCAGGTGGGGGCACAGATTCACCCCTAAACGAGGACACACAGCTCGCACACTCTCGGGGCTGGGGCTTCCAAGCTTCAGGAAAGAGAGCGGGGAAGGGCTCGGGCCATACTGCAACACGCAGGGCAAGAGCAGCAAGGCAGAAGCACACAGCAGCATTTTCTGCCAAGGCAGCAAAGGCGCACTGGAAGGCAGCTCTACTTACTTTTTATTGGAGATGAAGTCAAGCGTCTGGTAGACCAGCATGTAGAGATACTCCACCTGCAAAATAGCAACCAGACTCTTGGAGAAGGACAGAACAGCTCTCAGAAAACCTACTCCAGCTGATGCCTTCCTCTTGTCCCTAGGCAGCTAGATTTGAATTTCTTGATAATCTTGTCATTCTTTTCATTCTTTAAGCCATCCTGAGGCCAGATTTGGGGAAGCGGGGTTCTTGTATTCCACTGTCTAGAGAAGAAACTGCTGAACAGCAGAATTCTTGGTCTTACCCAGGCTGCCAAGCCAACACATATAAAGGGGTTGAATTTAGGAATTATAGATTTATGTTCTTTCATTTCCATTAGTCATTATTACGCTCAAGTCTTTCAAAACCAAGGGGCACTCTGCAGAGCAGCCCCCATGGAGCTCGGCCTCAGGACCGCTGGCTGAGGGATCACAGAACGGGCAGGCTGACAGGACCAGGGCCCCGACGCGGCAGCCACCGTCGGCTTCCTCACCTTCCTACTGTAGATGCAGGCAGAGCCCTGGATCAAGAGGGCCGCTTCTATGAAGTTCATGGTGGTTTTGCCGTTGTCAAAGGAAATGCAGATTTGATCCAGCTGCAAAACACGCAAAAGGAAGGGAAAAAGGAAACGGTGATTTGCAGGCTGGATTTGAGGGTAGCACAGGGAGAGGGAAGAGTCAAGAGTGCCTGTAGTGCACTGGGGGGCTGTGGGGACACAGACAAAAAGTCCCCACACACAGGGCTGTAGGGTGTCATCCCCGACCTCGCCAACCCAGCACAGGGGACACAGGGACCCCCCCTTACCTCCTCCAGGTACTCTCCCAGCTGGGCGGCCACATCCACCTCCCAGTTCTTGGTGAGGTCGCGGATGGGCTGCAGGAGGTGCAGGAAGCGCGACTCCACCTCCTCCATGGCAGCAGCTCCCGGCGGAGGAGATCACAGCCTGCTCAGCGGCCAGGCAGACTCCTGGGGTTGTTTAAACAGGCTTAAACCATACGTTTCATGACAGGTGATCCTGCAGGTGACATCTGAGGTTTGCAGGTCATATAGAGCTAGGCATAGCCGATGTCTCGTGATAGCCGGCTAGTGTAGAAATCTGAAGTCAGCTGGATTTCAACAGAAAAACAAATTTTCAGTAAACACAGAATCATAGAATTGTTTAAGTTGGA
>NW_009602453.1:696-1416 GCF_000690535.1 Cariama cristata | reverse complement strand
CGGACGCCATCCCCGTGCGCCCCACGCACACTGCTCCACAGCCCCGTGCACCCCCTCTCCTGCACCCCATCCCCATGTACCCCAGCCCACGGCTCCATGCACGCTGCTCCACAGCCTCTCCAGCATCCTGCGCACCCCATCCCTGCGCGCTTCATCTCCATGCACCCCATCCCACGCTCTCCCCACGCACAGAGCTCCACAGCCTCTCCAGCACCCCGTGCTCCCCATCTTCTTGCACCCCACGTACGCTGCTCCACAGCCTCTCCAGCACCCCACGTGTCCCATCCCCGTACAGCCCATCCCCACAGTCCACCCCATCGCACCCCACTCCACCCTCCGGCACATCGTCGAAGTTCTCGTTGAGCAGCCGCAGGCACTCGACGCCCTCGTTGTTGGCCTCCAGCTCGACGTAGAACTCGGAGAAGTTGCTGATGGAGGCGAACATGACGGCCACGCACTCGCAGGACTGGTAGTAGAGCTCGTCGTTGCGACGCTCCCGTGCCAGAAAATGTGCCGCCACGTCCTTGGGCAGGATGTTGTGCAGCAGCCGCCGGTTGTACGCCTGCAGCTCCTCCATCTCCTCCTTCTCGCCCGTTGCCTGCGTTGCACAGCACCATGCGGGAGCCGCTCCGAGGCCCCATGTCCGCCCCGGTCCCGGGGTGTGGGGAGGGGGTCGGTCCCGGCCCCTCGCCCCCCCTGGTCCTACCTGCAGCTTCCAGA
>NW_009602453.1:405-647 GCF_000690535.1 Cariama cristata | reverse complement strand
CGAAGACGTCCAGGATGACGGGGGTGACGTACCGCAGGGCCACCTTCCCCTCTGCCGGGCTGTGGGCACCCCCCGCCCGCTGAGATGGGGTGCTGGACAAGTCCGTGCCCACCCCAGGGTCCCCAGGACTGCACCCAGACCCCAAAGATGTACCCGACCCTAAGATGCACCCAGCCAAGGGAACCCCAAAGATGCACACACCCAAGGATGCACCCACCTAAGGGAATTCCAAACATGCACCC
>NW_009602453.1:0-214 GCF_000690535.1 Cariama cristata | reverse complement strand
GCACCCAATCCCCAAAGCGGCACCCCCCCTCGCAGCACAGACCCCCAAGGGAGGGCCCCCCCTCCCGCCCCACTCCCAGTTCCCCCACTGGTCCCAGTTCCCCCGCTCACCATTCACCCTGGGTCACATTGAAGGAGGGCCTGGGGGGAGAGGAGCCAGGGATTAGTGGGGTGGGGACACGGCTCCCAGGGTGGGGACCCCTGTTGCGGAGGGG
>NW_009602452.1:5726-5929 GCF_000690535.1 Cariama cristata | reverse complement strand
TGACGGGAACGGAGCTGCTCCCTACCCCATGGTGGGAAGGAGGAAGCAGTTAGAGAAAAAGTCCTCTGCGCAATGGAAGGGCGTTTCCTTATGCCCTTCCCAGCCCCACCCCGGTGAGGGAGACCTGTGAGAGCAAGCAGTCAGGGACAGGAGGATTGTAGCGGCTGGGGAAGCCCCTTCCCGACGCCTTGTACCCCCTCCGG